>NC_034187.2:1226314-1233973 GCF_002021735.2 Oncorhynchus kisutch
AGAATTTGTTCTTAACTGACTTGCCTAGTTAAATAAAGGTACAAAAAAAAATGGACTGAGTTATGATTCCGTTATGGAGTTATTGGATTTTCAACTGCTGGGGAAGGGCTACAAACTGTTTGTGGACTACACAGCAGAAAGAGACTGCTATGGGCCATGGCACCAGCAGCACAATATTGTGTAGAGGACTGAGGGTCTTCACAAAATTGTAAATAGAAAATATGTAAATAGTTACCCTTGTTAATTGTTTGTTTTATTATTATTCTTTTTTATATATATATATATATATATATTTTTTTTTTGGGGGGTGTTAGAATAGTATTTACGTATTTTGTATATAGTTCTTTCCTTCAAAATGTATCACTGTCCCAATTCTGTACCAATTCGGCCACTCGCTCATTTCTGAAGTTATCTGTCCAAAACTTTGCTCGGCTGTTGTTGCCATCTTATGTTCTCCATTCAAACCATCCCCAGCATCCTATCTGTATGTTTGGCTGTTCTTGGTCATTTGAAAGATGATGCAGCAACAATAAAAAACTGAAAACATATGTTTATTTCCTTGTATCAGATCAAATGTGTTATATTCTCCTCTTCTCAATTCACATCCACAATATTCAAGGTGTCTCCTTTCAAATGATACCAAGAATATGCATATCCTTGCCTCTGGGCCTGAGCAGTTAGATTAGGGTATGTCTTCAGGCGGAAATTGAGAAGAAGGAGGGGGGGTACCCCAAAGAAGTTAACGTGGACGGGACCGTAGTGGGTCGAGAGTTTCAAGTTCCTTGGTGTCCACATCACCAACGAACTATCAAGGTCCAAACACACCAAGACAGTCATGAAGAGGGCACAACAAAGCCTATTCCCCCTCAGGAGACTGAAAAGATTTGGCATGGGTCCTGAGATCCTCAAAAGGTTCTACAGCTGCAACACCGAGAGCATCCTGACCGGTTGCATCACCGCCTGGTATGGCAACTGCTCGGCATCTGACCGTAAGGCGCTACAGAGGGTTGTGCGAATGGCCCAGTACATACATGGGGCCAAGCTTCCTGCCATCTAGGACCTATATAATAGGCAGTGTCAGAGAAAAGGTCTACCCCCAAGCCGTAACACTGCTGAACAATTAATAAAATCGCCGCCAGACAATTTACATTGACCCCCCCTTTTGTACACTGCTGCTACTCGCTGTTTAGTATCTATGTATAGTCACTTCACCCCCACCTACATGTACAGATTAACTCAACTAGCCTGTACCCTGCACCGATGAAGGCCGTCATTGAAAATAAGAATTAGAGCTTTATGTATCGGCCTCACGGCCTTCATCAGAGCTTTATGTATCGGCCTCACGGCCTTCCTCAGAGCTTTACGTATCGGCCTCACGGCCTTCATTAGAGCTTTATGTATCGGCCTCACGGCCTTCATCAGAGCTTTATGTATCGGCCTCACGGCCTTCCTCAGAGCTTTACATATCGGCCTCACGGCCTTCCTCAGAGCTTTACGTATCGGCCTCACGGCCTTCCTCAGAGCTTTTACGTATCGGCCTCACGGCCTTCATCAGAACTTTACGTATCGGCCTCACGGCCTTCATCAGAGCTTTACGTATCGGCCTCACGGCCTTCATTAGGGCTTTATGTAGCGGCCTCACTGCCTTCGTCAGAGATTTATGTATCGGCCTCACGGCCTTCATCAGAGCTTTACGTATCGGCCTCATGGCCTTCATCAGAGCGTTACGTATCGGCCTCACGGCCTTCATCAGAGCTTTACGTATCGGCCTCACGGCCTTCATCAGAGCTTTACGTATCGGCCTCACATCCTTCCTCAGAGCTTTACGTATCGGCCTCACGGCCTTCATTAGAGCTTTATGTATCGGCCTCACTGCCTTCATCAGAGCTTTACGTATCGGCCTCACGGCCTGCATCAGAGCTTTACGTATCGGTCTCACGGCCTGCATCAGAGCTTTACGTATCGGCCTCACGGCCTTCATCAGAACTTTACGTATCGGCCTCACGGCCTTCGTCAGAGCTTTACGTATCGACCTCACGGCTTTCGTCAGAGCTTTACGTATCGACCTCATGGCCTTTGTCAGAGCTTTACATATCGGCCTCACGGTCTTCATCAGAGCTTTACGTATCGACCTCACGGCCTTCATTAGAGCTTTATGTATCGGCCTCACTGCCTCCCTCAGAGCTTTACGTATCGGCCTCACGGCCTTCCTCAGAGCTTTACGTATCGGCCTCACGGCCTTCATCAGAGCTTTACGTGTCGGCCTCACGGCCTTCGTCAGAGCTTTTGTGAGTAAAAAAAAAAAAGCACCCTTGTGAAGACCTGGCCCATCCGTTCCACATCGAAGGGGGTTGGAGGCCAAGGAATAACAAATAAGTGCTACCAAATATAACAATGCATTTCATAAATATTAGAATAAATCGTGTAATGATGTATTAAACACGTCTGTAAAACCACAATGAGGAGACAGACCTACCGAGCAAGTTTTCATTAATCATTGGTCATATGAAAAACGTCAGAGTTATCTGAAATAGGAGCATAATTCATGTACAACTTAACATACATTTCATCATTAAGACCTTTAAAAAAAATTATAATAATATTGCACCTTTATTTAACCAGGTAGGCTAGTTGAGAACAAGTTCTCATTTACAACTACAGACAACAACACAGAGTTACACATGGAGTAAACAATTAACAAGTCAATAACACAGTAGAAAACAAAGGGGGGGTCTATATACAATGTGTGCAAAAGGCATGAGGAGGTAGGCGAATAATTACAATTTAGCAGATTAACACTGGAGTGATAAATGATCAGATGGACATGTACAGGTAGAGATATTGGTGTGCAAAAGAGCAGAAAAGTAAATAAATAAAAACAGTATGGGGATGAGGTGAAAAAGGGTGGGCTATTTACCGATAGACAATGTACAGCTGCAGCGATCGGTTAGCTGCTCAGATAGCAGATGTTTGAAGTTGGTGAGGGAGATAAAAGTCTCCAACTTCAGCGATTTTTGCAATTCGTTCCAGTCACAGGCAGCAGAGAACTGGAAGGAAAGGCGGCCAAATGAGGTGTTGGCTTTAGGGATGATCAGTGAGATACACCTGCTGGAGCGTGTGCTACGGGTGGGTGTTGCCATCGTGACCAGTGAACTGAGATAAGGCGGAGCTTTACCTAGCATGGACTTGTAGATGACCTGGAGCCAGTGGGTCTGGCGAAGAACATGTAGCGAGGCCTAGCCGACTAGAGCATACAGGTCGCAGTGGTGGGTGATATGAGGTGCTTTAGTGACAAAACGGATGGCACTGTGATAAACTGCATCCAGTTTGCTGAGTAGAGTATTGGGAGCTATTTTGTAGATGATATCGCCGAAGTCGAGGATCGGTAGGATAGTCAGTTTTACTAGGGTAAGCTTGGCGGCGTGAGTGAAGGAGGCTTTGTTGCGGAATAGAAAGCCGACTCTAGATTTGATTTGATTTGGAGGGTGAAAATCCCAAAACATTCTCTTCTACTCAGAGTATCATTGATATCACCTCCCTTGTCTGATCTTAACTTTCTTTATGCCACAAAATCTAAAGGTAGAAATGTCATGCTTTAGGTCATTAAAATATACTGCGACTGGACAATCCCTGTCGTTTCTCCTCTTCTCTGGTTTTAGAGAAGGAGAGGTTTTACCGACACTCATGGACATTTAATCATGTAGATAACATGGGTGGTGGAACACGTAATAATGTCATTTATTAGGAACCGTTTTATGTGGGTGGCAGAAACATTCACACTTCATCATGTTGTTGCACTCTGCACCTCTGCATCTAGAGCTAGTAGAGGTAGAAAAGTAAAGGAGTCTGGCTGATTGTCTTTTCTGGCTGGCAGTTGGCATGAACCAATTTATCACGTAAATAAGACGCTCTTATCCTCTCCTATACACAATAAGTGGTGGATTTTTTAATTCAGCCGGCTGGGTCCGATTGATAACATATGTTTCTTGACAGCGTCTCTCGCTTTTCGCGAGTTCAAAGTATATGTGGTGGTGAACATTACGGAGTAGCTTTAGGTCTTTGTTGTAGCAGGTCATCTCGTGTATTTCCCCAATACCAAATGAAGAGCTGCATCCACACATTGTGGCGAATAGCCTTAGAAACCTATTGTCCATCTCCACTGCCTTTTCTAGATGGGCATATACGGCTCAGTCTGAGAAACTGGCTTCTTGGAAGTCCTCTTTTTAATGGCTCAGGGGGGAAGCTGTCCCCCTGTAATAGAGTATTTCTGTCCGTTTATTTTCTATACAGAGTTGTAAACAGGGTACCATTTGATTTCTCAATCCACAGAGATAGTGAACACGTTGAGTGTCACGTTCAATAGTGAACTGGAGATTGGGGTCAATGTCATTGAATAAAGTCTGACAGCTCTTCTCCCGTTACTCCCCATATGCAAAAAATATGTTGTCAATATATCGATACCACTTGAGGACTTTATTCAAAAAATGTATTGTAGTTTTCATGATGAACAAACCGTTCTTCATAAAGACCCACATAAAGATCAGAGCGAATGTGGAGCTCATCGACGTTCCGTTCGCTAGGAGGTAGCATTCATCATCAAACGTGATGAGTTATACATCAAAACATATTGAGCTCTAGAATAAAGTTTGTTGGTGGATATTCATTAGTATCTCTGTCTCTCAGATAGTGTGCTAGTGCTGCCAGCCCCCCCCACGGGGAATGCTGGTATATAGACACTCGACATCTAATGTGACCAAAATACAGTCTTCTTTTAAACCCGTTATTGGTGAGATCTTGTTTATAAAGTCTATAGAGTCTTGTACATATGATGGCAATGCTTACACATGAGATTTAATAAAAGAGTCTACGAAGTTCGACAACAGCTCTAGCATTGAGCCAACCACTGGTCTGCCTGGATAGTTGCCTTGTTGTGTTTTAGGTTTGTGTAATTTCGGTAAAATGTACAGGCATGGACGTATGGCAGATTTTCAGCAAAGATATTCTTGTCTGGATGACAGGTCTGGATGACAGGTCTGGATGACAGGTCTGGATGACTGGTCTGGATGACTGGTCTGGATGACTGGTCTGGATGACAGGTCTGGATGACTGGTCTGGATGACAGGTCTGGATGACAGGTCTGGATGACTGGTCTGGATGACAGGTCTGGATGACTGGTCTGGATGACAGGTCTGGATGACTGGTCTGGATGACTGGTCTGGATGACTGGTCTGGATGACAGGTCTGGATGACTGGTCTGGATGACAGGTCTGGATGACAGGTCTGGATGACAGGTCTGGATGACTGGTCTGGATGACAGGTCTGGATGACTGGTCTGGATGACTGGTCTGGATGACTGGTCTGGATGACTGGTCTGGATGAATGGTCTGGATGACAGGTCTGGATGACAGGTCTGGATGACAGGTCTGGATGACAGGTCTGGATGAATGGTCTGGATGAATGGTCTGGATGACAGGTCTGGATGACAGGTCTGGATGACAGGTCTGGATGAATGGTCTGGATGACAGGTCTGGATGACAGGTCTGGATGACAGGTCTGGATGAATGGTCTGGATGACAGGTCTGGATGACTGGTCTGGATGACAGGTCTGGATGACTGGTCTGGATGACAGGTCTGGATGACAGGTCTGGATGACAGGTCTGGATGACTGGTCTGGATGACAGGTCTGGATGACTGGTCTGGATGACTGGTCTGGATGACTGGTCTGGATGACTGGTCTGGATGAATGGTCTGGATGACAGGTCTGGATGACAGGTCTGGATGACAGGTCTGGATGAATGGTCTGGATGAATGGTCTGGATGACAGGTCTGGATGACAGGTCTGGATGACAGGTCTGGATGAATGGTCTGGATGACAGGTCTGGATGACAGGTCTGGATGACAGGTCTGGATGAATGGTCTGGATGACAGGTCTGGATGACAGGTCTGGATGACAGGTCTGGATGAATGGTCTGGATGACAGGTCTGGATGACAGGTCTGGATGACAGGTCTGGATGAATGGTCTGGATGACAGGTCTGGATGACAGGTCTGGATGACAGTTGTACTCATTTATGTTGTATTAAAAGTTGTGTTTGTCCTGCAGTATTCCCTGTCCCGTAAGGCCCTGGTCAGAAGTAATGCAGTAGTAATAGTAGTAGTAATTAGTTAGTAGTAAGTAGTAATTTATATGTAATTGTGTGTGATGGGAGTTTTACGGAAAGGAACTGTGTTCTCTTTCTTCTTCGTCACTGGAGTCTCTCCTCTTCCTCACAGCAACTCCTCCGTGAGATGCAGCAGATGGCTAGCCGGCCGTTCGCCACCATCAACGTTGCCTTGGAAACGGACGAGGAGCCGCCCGACCTGATTGGTGGAAACGTCAAGGTGAGTGTGACATCAGACTGTGACATTAATTGTCCTGTCAGCCAATCCCCTCGCCCTAGCCACTCACATTTACATGTTAGTCATTCAGCAGACTCTCTTATCCAGAGAGACTCCCATTTAGTGAGTCATTCAGCAGACGCTCTTATCCAGAGAGACTCCCATTTAGTGAGTCATTCAGCAGACGCTCTTATCCAGAGAGACTCCCATTTAGTGAGTCATTCAGCAGACGCTCTTATCCAGAGAGACTCCCATTTAGTGAGTCATTCAGCAGACGCTGTTATCCAGAGAGACTCCCATTTAGTGAGTCATTCAGCAGACGCTCTTATCCAGAGAGACTCCCATTTAGTGAGTCATTCAGCAGACGCTCTTATCCAGAGAGACTCCCATTTAGTGAGTCATTCAGCAGACGCTCTTATCCAGAGAGACTCCCATTTAGTGAGTCATTCAGCAGACGCTCTTATCCAGAGAGACTCCCATTTAGTGAGTCATTCAGCAGACGCTCTTATCCAGAGAGACTCCCATTTAGTGAGTCATTCAGCAGACGCTCTTATCCAGAGAGACTCCCATTTAGTGAGTCATTCAGCAGACGCTCTTATCTAGAGAATCTCCCATTTAGTGAGTCATTCAGCAGACGCTCTTATCCAGAGAGACTCCCATTTAGTGAGTCATTCACCTGAAGATATCTAGGTTGGACACCACATCTCAGTCATGGGAAGTACCTGTTTCCTTAATAAAGAGGAGATGGTGATCTCTCTCTCTCTGGCTCTCCTCTCTCTCTCCTCTCTCCTCTCTCTATCTTCTCTCTGGCTCTCCTCTCTCTTTCTCTCTGGCTCTCCTCTCTCTCTCTCTGGCTCTCCTCTCTCTCTCTGGCTTCTCCTCTCTCTCTCTGGCTCTCCCCTCTCTCTCTGGCTCTCCTCTCTCTCTGGCTCTCCTCTCTCTTTCTCCCTGGCTCTCCTCTCTCTCTCTTGGCTCTCCCCTCTCTCTCTGGCTCTCCCCTCTCTCTCTCTCTCTGGCTCTCCCCTCGCTCTCTCTCTGGCTCTCCCATCTCTCTCTCTCTGCTCTCTCTCCCTCTCTCTCTCTCTGGCTCTCCCCTCTCTCTCTCTCTGGCTCTCCCATCTCTCTCTCTCTCTGGCTCTCCCTCCCCTCTCTCTCTGGCTCTCCCCTCGCTCACTCTCGCTGGCTCTCCTCTCTCACTCCTCGCTGGCTCTCCTCTCTCTGGCTCTCCTCTCTCTTTCTCTCTGGCTCTCCTCTCTCTCTCTCTCTCTCTCTGGCTCTCCTC
>NC_034187.2:1234073-1336573 GCF_002021735.2 Oncorhynchus kisutch
GAGGTATATAGAAACTAGCAGCGGTATATAGAAACTAGCGGTGTATATAGAACTAGAGTTTATAAGAAATAGCTTTTAAGAGATAGAGTATTATAGAACTATCAGTACATAGAACTAGAAGGTATATGAAACGAGCAGTAATGAACAGCAAGTAGTAATAGCAGTATCTAACGCTGTATGATATAACTAGAGGATATTAGAACGAGCAAGCAGTATATAGAACTAGCAGTTATATAGAACTAGAGGTATATAGAACTAGCCGATATAGAACTAGCAGTATATAGAACTAGAGGTATATAGAACTAGCAGTATATAGAACTAGCTGTATATAGAACTAGAGGTATATAGAACTAGCGGTATATAGAACTAGCAGTATATAGAACTAGCTGTATATAGAAACTAGCTGTATATAGAACTAGCTGTATATAGAACTAGCGGTATATAGAACTCGCGGTTATAGAACTAGCAGTATATATGAACTAGAGGTATATAGAACGAGCTGTATATACTAAAAGCAGTGTATAATGTATAATATATATATATACATATATATACTATCTAAACTAGCAGTATATACTAAAAGCAGTGTATATATATATACAGTGCCTTGCGAAAGTATTTGGCCCCCTTGAACTTTGCGACCTTTTGCAACATTTCAGGCTTCAAACATAAAGATATAAAACTGTATTTTTTTGTGAAGAATCAACAACGAGTGGGACACAATCATGAAGTGGAACGACATTTATTGGATATTTCAAACTTTTTTAACAAGTCAAAAACTGAAAAATTGGGCGTGCAAAATTATTCAGCCCCTTTACTTTCAGTGCAGCAAACTCTCTCCAGAAGTTCAGTGAGGATCTCTGAATGATCCAATGTTGACCTAAATGACTAATGATGATATATACAATCCACCTGTGTGTAATCAAGTCTCCGTATAAATGCACCTGCACTGTGATTGTCTCAGAGGTCCGTTAAAAGCGCAGAGAGCATCATGAAGAACAAGGAATACACCAGACAGGTCCGAGATACTGTTGTGAAGAAGTTTAAAGCCGGATTTGGATACAAAAAGATTTCCCAAGCTTTAAACATCCCAAGGAGCACTGTGCAAGCGATAATATTGAAATGGAAGGAGTATCAGACCACTGCAAATCTACCAAGACCTGGCCGTCCCTCTAAACTTTCAGCTCATACAAGGAGAAGACTGATCAGAGATGCACCCAAGAGGCCCATGATCACTCGGGATGAACTGCAGAGATCTACAGCTGAGGTGGGAGACTCTGTCCATAGGACAACAATCAGTCGTATATTGCACAAATCTGGCCTTTATGGAAGAGTGGCAAGAAGAAAGCCATTTCTTAAAGATATCCATAAAAAGTGTTGTTTAAAGTTTGCCACAAGCCACCTGGGAGACACACCAAACATGTGGAAGAAGGTGCTCTGGTCAGATGAAACCAAAATTGACCTTTTTGGCAACAATGCAAAACGTTATGTTTGGCGTAAAAGCAACACAGCGCATCACCCTGAACACACCATCCCCACTGTCAAACATGGTGGTGGCAGCATCATGGTTTGGGCCTGCTTTTCTTCAGCAGGGACAGGGAAGATGGTTAAAATTGATGGGAAGATGGATGGAGCCAAATACAGGACCATTCTGGAAGAAAACCTGATTGAGTCTGCAAAAGACATGAGACTGGGACGGAGATTTGTCTTCCAACAAGACAATGATCCAAAACATAAAGCAAAATCTACAATGGAATGGTTCAAAAATAAACATATCCAGGTGTTAGAATGGCCAAGTCAAAGTCCAGACCTGAATCCAATCGAGAATCTGTGGAAAGAACTGAAATGTGGCAAAAGGTCGCAAAGTTCAAGGGGGGCGAATACTTTCGCAAGGCACTGTATATATATATATATATTAACTAGCAGTATATACTAAAAGCAGTGTATATATATATATATATACAGTGCCTTGCGAAAGTATTCGGCCCCCTTGAACTTTGCGACCTTTTGCCACATTTCAGGCTTCAAACATAAAGATATAAAACTGTATTTTTTTGTGAAGAATCAACAACAAGTGGGACACAATCATGAAGTGGAACGACATTTATTGGATATTTCAAACTTTTTTAACAAATCAAAAACTGAAAAATTGGGCGTGCAAAATTATTCAGCCCCCTTAAGTTAATACTTTGTAGCGCCACCTTTTGCTGCGATTACAGCTGTAAGTCGCTTGGGGTATGTCTCTATCAGTTTTGCACATCGAGAGACTGAAAATGTTTCCCATTCCTCCTTGCAAAACAGCTCGAGCTCAGTGAGGTTGGATGGAGAGCATTTGTGAACAGCAGTTTTCAGTTCTTTCCACAGATTCTCGATTGGATTCAGGTCTGGACTTTGACTTGACCATTCTAACACCTGGATATGTTTATTTTTGAACCATTCCATTGTAGATTTTGCTTTATGTTTTGGATCATTGTCTTGTTGGAAGACAAATCTCCGTCCCAGTCTCAGGTCTTTTGCAGACTCCATCAGGTTTTCTTCCAGAATGGTCCTGTATTTGGCTCCATCCATCTTCCCATCAATTTTAACCATCTTCCCTGTCCCTGCTGAAGAAAAGCAGGCCCAAACATGATGCTGCCACCACCATGTTTGACCGTGGGGATGGTGTTTTCAGGGTGATGAGCTGTGTTGCTTTTACGCCAAACATAACGTTTTGCATTGTTGCCAAAAAGTTCAATTTTGGTTTCATCTGACCAGAGCACCTTCTTCCACATGCTTGGTGTGTCTCCTAGGTGGCTTGTGGCAAACTTTAAACAACACTTTTTATGGATATCTTTAAGAAATGGCTTTCTTCTTGCCACTCTTCCATAAAGGCCAGATTTGTGCAATATACGACTGATTGTTGTCCTATGGACAGAGTCTCCCACCTCAGCTGTAGATCTCTGCAGTTCATCCAGAGTGATCATGGGCCTCTTGGCTGCATCTCTGATCAGTCTTCTCCTTGTATGAGCTGAAAGTTTAGAGGGACGGCCAGGTCTTGGTAGATTTGCAGTGGTCTGATACTCCTTCCATTTCAATATTATCGCTTGCACAGTGCTCCTTGGGATGTTTAAAGCTTGGGAAATCTTTTTGTATCCAAATCCAGCTTTAAACTTCTTCACAACAGTATCTCGGACCTGCCTGGTGTGTTCCTTGTTCTTCATGATGCTCTCTGCGCTTTTAACGGACCTCTGAGACTATCACAGTGCAGGTGCATTTATACGGAGACTTGATTACACACAGGTGGATTGTATTTATCATCATTAGTCATTTAGGTCAACATTGGATCATTCAGAGATCCTCACTGAACTTCTGGAGAGAGTTTGCTGCACTGAAAGTAAAGGGTCTGAATAATTTTGCACGCCCAATTTTTCAGTTTTTGATTTGTTAAAAAAGTTTGAAATATCCAATAAATGTCGTTCCACTTCATGATTGTGTCCCACTTGTTGTTGATTCTTCACAAAAAAATACAGTTTTATATCTTTATGTTTGAAGCCTGAAATGTGGCAAAAGGTCGCAAAGTTCAAGGGGGCCGAATACTTTCGCAAGGCACTGTGTGTATATATATATATATATATATATATATATATATATATATATATTAACTAGCAGTACATACTAAAAGCAGTGTATATATATATATTAACTAGCAGTATACTAAAAGCAGTGTGTATATATATATATTAACAAGCAGTATATACTACTAGTATTTCAACTAGCTGTAGGAATGGAAGATGGAATGTTCCAGGTTTCTCCTGACAACCTAAAGGAAAGTTTCAGCCTGGATGAAAGGACAGCTTCAGGGAAGGAAGAGGAGAGAGGGAGGGAGATGAAGAGGAGAGATGGAGGAAGGAGAGAGAGGGAGGGAATAGAGGAGAGATTGAGGGAGGGAAGAGAGAGGAGAGATGGGAGGGAAGAGAAAAGAGAGAGAGGAGAGATGGAGGGAGAGAAGAGAGATGGAGGGAAGGAAGAGAGAGGGAGGGAGGGAAGAGAGAGGGAGGGAAGAGAGAGGAGAGATGGAGGGAGGGAAGAGAGAGGGAGGAGAGATGGATGGAGGGAAGAGAGAGGGAGGAGAGATGGAGGGAAGAGAAAAGAGAGAGAGGAGAGATGGAGAGAAGAGAGAGGAGAGATGGAGGGAAGAGAAAAGAGAGAGGAGAGATGGAGGGAAGAGAAGAGAGAGAGAGGAGAGATGGAGGGAAGAGAGATGAGAGATGGAGGGAAGAGAAAAGAGAGAGGAGAGGTGGAGGGAGGGAAGGAGAGGGAGGAGAGTTGGAGGGAGGGAAGGAGAGGGAGGGGAGATGGAGGGAAGAGAGAGAGAGGAGAGGTGGAGGGAAGAGAAGAGAGAGGAGAGGTGGAGGGAAGAGAAAAAGAGAGAGAGGGGAGATGGAGGGAAGAGAAGAGAGAGGAGAGGTGGAGGGAAGAGGATAGAGAGAGAGGGGAGATGGAGGGAAGAGAAGAGAGAGGAGAGGTGGAGGGAAGAGAAGAGAGAGGAGAGGTGGAGGGAAGAGAAGAGAGAGGAGAGGTGGAGGGAAGAGGAGAGGAGAGGAGAGGTGGAGGGAAGAGGAAGAGAGAGGAGAGGTGGAGGGAAGAGGAGAGAGAGAGGAGAGGTGGAGGGAAGAGAAGAGAGAGAGGAGAGGTGGAGGGAAGAGAAGAGAGAGGAGAGGTGGAGGGAAGAGAAGAGAGAGGAGAGGTGGAGGGAAGAGAAGAGAGAGGAGAGGTGGAGGGAAGAGGAGAGAGAGGAGAGGTGGAGGGAAGAGGAGAGAGAGGAGAGGTGGAGGGAAGAGGAGAGAGAGGAGAGGTGGAGGGAAGAGGAGAGAGAGGAGAGGTGGAGGGAAGAGGAGAGAGAGGAGAGGTGGAGGGAAGAGGAGAGAGAGGAGAGGTGGAGGGAAGAGGAGAGAGAGGAGAGGTGGAGGGAAGAGAGAGAGAGGAGAGGTGGAGGGAAGAGAGAGAGAGAGGAGAGGTGGAGGGAAGAGGAGAGAGAGGAGAGGTGGAGGGAAGAGAGAGAGAGAGGAGGAAGAGGAGAGGTGGAGGGAAGAGGAGAGAGAGGAGAGGTGGAGGGAAGAGAAGAGAGAGGAGAGGTGGAGGGAAGAGGGAAGAGGAGAGGTGGAGGGGAGAGAGGTGGAGGGAAGAGAAGAGAGAGGGGAGATGGAGGGAAGAGAAGAGAGAGGAGAGGTGGAGGGAAGAGGAGAGAGAGGAGAGGTGGAGGGAAGAGGAGAGAGAGCGGAGAGGTGGAGGGAAGAGAAGAGAGAGGAGAGGTGGAGGGAAGAGAAGAGAGAGGAGAGGTGGAGGGAAGAGAAGAGAGAGGAGAGGTGGAGGGAAGAGGAGAGAGAGGAGAGGTGGAGGGAAGAGGAGAGAGAGGAGAGGTGGAGGGAAGAGGGGAGATGGAGGGAAGAGGGAAGAGGAGAGGTGGAGGGAAGAGAAGAGAGAGGAGAGGTGGAGGGAAGAGGGAAGAGGAGAGGTGGAGGGAAGAGGAGAGCGAGAGGAGAGGTGGAGGGAAGAGGAGAGGTGGAGGGAAGAGGGAAGAGGAGAGGTGGAGGGAAGAGGAGAGAGAGGAGAGGTGGAGGGAAGAGGGGAGATGGAGGGAAGAGGGAAGAGGAGAGGTGGAGGAAGAGGAGAGAGAGGAGAGGTGGAGGGAAGAGGAGAGAGAGGAGAGGTGGAGGGAAGAGGAGAGAGAGGAGAGGTGGAGGGAAGAGGAGAGAGAGGAGAGGTGGAGGGGAAGAGGAGGAGAGAGGGGAGGTGGAGGGAAGAGGAGAGAGGAGGAGAGGTGGAGGGAAGAGGAGAGAGAGGAGAGGTGGAGGGAAGAGGGAAGAGGAAGAGGTGGAGGGAAGAGGAGAGAGAGGAGAGGTGGAGGGAAGAGGGAAGAGGAGAGGTGGAGGGGAAGAGGAGAGAGAGGAGAGGTTGGAGGGAAGAGAAGAGAAGAGGAGAGGTGGAGGGAAGAGAGAGGAGAGGTGGAGGGAAGAGGAGAGAGAGGAGAGGTGGAGGGAAGAGAAGAGAGAGGAGAGGTGGAGGGAAGAGAAGAGAGAGGAGAGATGGAGGGAAGAGGAGAGAGAGGAGAGGTGGAGGGAAGAGGAGAGAGAGGAGAGGTGGAGGGAAGAGGAGAGAGAGGAGAGATGGAGGGAAGAGGAGAGAGAGGAGAGGTGGAGGGAAGAGGAGAGAGAGGAGAGATGGAGGGAAGAGGAGAGGTGGAGGGAAGAGGAGAGAGAGGAGAGGTGGAGGGAAGAGGATAGAGAGGAGAGGTGGAGGGAAGAGGAGAGAGAGGAGAGGTGGAGGGAAGAGGAGAGAGAGGAGAGGTGGAGGGAAGAGGAGAGAGAGGAGAGGTGGAGGGAAGAGGAGAGAGAGGAGAGATGGAGGGAAGAGGAGAGGTGGAGGGAAGAGAAGAGAGAGGAGAGATGGAGGGAAGAGGAGAGAGAGGAGAGGTGGAGGGAAGAGGAGAGAGAGGGGAGGTGGAGGGAAGAGAAGAGAGAGGAGAGATGGAGGGAAGAGGAGAGAGAGGAGAGGTGGAGGGAAGAGGAGAGAGAGGGGAGGTGGAGGGAAGAGAAGAGAGAGGGAGAGGTGGAGGGAAGAGAAGAGAGAGGAGAGATGGAGGGAAGAGGAGAGAGAGGAGAGGTGGAGGGAAGAGGAGAGAGAGGGAGGTGGAGGGAAGAGAAGAGAGAGGAGAGGTGGAGGGAAGAGAAGAGAGAGGAGAGATGGAGGGAAGAGGAGAGAGAGGAGAGGTGGAGGGAAGAGGAGAGGAGAGAGGGGAGGTGGAGGGAAGAGAAGAGAGAGGAGAGGTGGAGGGAAGAGGGAAGAGAGAGGGGAGATGGAGGGAAGAGAGAGGAGAGGTGGAGGGAAGAGGAGAGAGAGGGGAGGTGGAGGGAAGAGAAGAGAGAGGGAGGGAAGAGGATAAATGTGTAAAATGGGTCAGAATATGAATATGATTAGTCTTTCTCTGTGTGTTCTCACTCGGAAAGAGGTGTGTGTGTTCTCCGTGTCACTTCCTCCCTAGTTAGGTGTGTGTGTTCTCACTCGGAAAGAGGTGTGTGTGTTCTCCGTGTCACTTCCTCCCTAGTTAGGTGTGTGTGTTCTCACTCGGAAAGAGGTGTGTGGTGTTCTCCGTGTCACTTCCTCCCTAGTTAGGTGTGTGTGTTCTCACTCGGAAAGAGGTGTGTGTGTTCTCCGTGTCACTTCCTCCCTAGTTAGGTGTGTGTGTTCTCACTCGGAAAGAGGTGTGTGTGTTCTCCGTGTCACTTCCTCCCTAGTTAGGTGTGTGTTCTCCGTGTCACTTCCTCCCTAGTTAGGTGTGTGTGTTCTCACTCGGAAAGAGGTGTGTGTGTTCTCCGTGTCACTTCCTCCCTAGTTAGGTGTGTGTGTTCTCACTCGGAAAGAGGTGTGTGTGTTCTCCGTGTCACTTCCTCCCTAGTTAGGTGTGTGTGTTCTCACTCGGAAAGAGGTGTGTGTGTTCTCCGTGTCACTTCCTCCCTAGTTAGGTGTGTGTGTTCTCACTCGGAAAGAGGTGTGTGTGTTCTCCGTGTCACTTCCTCCCTAGTTAGGTGTGTGTGTTCTCACTCGGAAAGAGGTGTGTGTGTTCTCCGTGTCACTTCCTCCCTAGTTAGGTGTGTGTGTTCTCCGTGTCACTTCCTCCCTAGTTAGGTGTGTGTGTTCTCCGTGTCACTTCCTCCCTAGTTAGGTGTGTGTGTTCTCACTCGGAAAGAGGTGTGTGTGTTCTCCGTGTCACTTCCTCCCTAGTTAGGTGTGTGTGTTCTCTCTGTTTGAGAGAGAGAGAGAGAGAGAGAGAGAGAGAGAGGCCATTGCCCATTTAGCTGTCCAGTTCAGGAGCCATTTCCCTCAGATCACACAGACCCACAACGAATTAGAAAAGAAACCACATTTTGATAACCTCTCATATCTACTGGGTGAAATACCACAGTGTGCATCACAGCAGCAAGATTTGTGACCTGTTGCCACAAGAAAAGGGCAACCAGTGAAGAACAAACACCATTGTAAATACAACCCGTAGTTAATTATTATCCCAATTTGTACTTTAACTATTTGCACATCGATTACAACACTGTAATTTGACATAATATGACATTTGAAATGTATTTTGGAAGTTTTGTGATGTTTACTGTTCATTTTTGTTTATTTCACTTTTATTTATTATTTATTTATCTATATTAACATATAGCCTACTGTCATGTTCATGTCCAGTTGTCCAACAGCTCTCCTCTGTTAACATATGTTTACCATGTCAATGAAGCCACTTAAATGGAATTTAATTAATAGCGACAGAGAGAGGGATAGAGATGGGGATAGAGAGAGGGATAGAGATGGGGATAGAGAGAGGGATAGAGAGAGGGAGAGAGATGGGGATAGAGAGAGGGATAGAGAGAGAGAGAGAGAGAGATGGGGATAGAGAGAGGGATAGAGAGAGAGAGGGATAGAGATGGGGATAGAGAGAGGGATAGAGAGAGGGAGAGAGATGGGGATAGAGAGAGGGATAGAGAGAGGGAGAGAGATGGGGATAGAGAGAGGGATAGAGAGAGGGAGAGAGATGGGGATAGAGAGAGGGATAGAGAGAGGAGAGAGATGGGGATAGAGAGAGGGATAGAGAGAGGAGAGAGATGGGGATAGAGAGAGGGATAGAGAGAGGGAGAGAGATGGGGATAGAGAGAGGGATAGAGAGAGAGAGAGGAGAGATGGGGATAGAGAGAGGATAGAGAGAGGGATAGAGAGAGGGATAGAGAGAGGGATAGAGATGGGGATAGAGAGGGGGATAGAGAGAGGGATAGAGAGGGGGATAGAGAGAGGGATAGAGAGAGGGATAGAGAGAGGGATAGAGAGGGGGATAGAGAGGGGGATAGAGAGAGGGATAGAGAGGGGGATAGAGAGGGGGATAGAGAGAGGGATAGAGAGAGGGATAGAGAGAGGGAGAGAGATGGGGATAGAGAGAGGGATAGAGAGAGAGAGAGGATAGATAGAGGGATAGAGAGGGGGATAGAGAGGGGGATAGAGAGGGGGATAGAGAGAGGGATAGAGAGAGAGAGGGATAGATAGAGGGATAGAGAGGGGGATAGAGATGGGGATAGAGAGAGGGATAGAGAGGGGTAGAGAGAGGAAATAGAGAGGGGATAGAAATTGGGATATAGAGGGTGGTAGAGAGGGGTAGAGAGGGGATAGAGAAGGGATTAGAGGGTAGAGAGAGGGGATTAGAGAGAGGGATAGAGATGGGTAGAGAGAGGGGATATAGAGGGATAGAGATGGGTAGAGAGATGGGATAGAGATGATAGAGAGGGGATAGAGATGGGTAGAGAGGGGATAGAGATGGGTAGAGAGGGGATAGAGAGAGGGATAGAGATGGGTAGAGAGAGGGGATATAGAGGGATAGAGATGGGTAGAGAGATGGGATAGAGATGATAGAGAGGGGATAGAGATGGGTAGAGAGGGGATAGAGAGAGGGATAGAGATGGGTAGAGAGAGGGATAGAGATGGGTTAGAGAGAGGGGATAGAGATGGGGTAGAGATGGGATAGAGAGAGGGTAAAGAGAGGGGTAGAGAGGGATTAAGAGGGTAGGGAGAGGGGTAGAGAGAGGGGATAGAGAGGGGATATAGGGAGGGATATAGACAGGGATAGGGAGAGAGATAGAGATGGTGATATATAGATGGGGATATAGGAGGGATATAGAGAGGGATAGGTGGGGTAGAGAGGGGATATAGGGAGGAGAGGGGATAGAGAGAGGGATAGAGATGGGGATAGAGAGAGGGATAGAGGAGAGATGGGGATAGAGAGAGGGATAGAGAGGGGGATAGAGAGAGGGATAGAGATGGGGATATAGAGAGGGATAGAGAGGGGGATAGAGAGAGGGATAGAGAGGGGGATAGAGAGAGGGATAGAGAGAGGGATAGAGAGGGGGATAGAGAGAGGGATAGAGAGGGGGATAGAGATGGGATAGAGAGAGGGATAGAGAGAGGGATAGAGAGGGGGATAGAGAGAGGGATAGAGAGATGGGGATAGAGAGAGGGATAGAGATGGGGATAGAGAGAGGGATAGAGATGGGGATAGAGAGAGGGATAGAGAGAGGGATAGAGAGAGGGATAGAGATGGGGTTAGAGATGGGGATAGAGAGAGGGATAGAGAGAGGGATAGAGATGGGGTTAGAGATGGGGATAGAGAGAGGGATAGAGATGGGGATATTGAGAGGGATAGAGATGGGGATAGAGAGAGGGATAGAGAGAGGATATAGAGAGGGATAGAGATGGGGATATTGAGAGGATAGAGATGGGGATATTGAGAGGGATAGAGATGGGGATAGAGAGAGGATAGAGAGAGGGATATAGAGAGGGATAGAGATGGGGATATTGAGAGGAATAGAGATGGGGATAGAGATGGGGTTAGAGAGAGGGATAGAGAGAGGGATAGAGAGAGGGATATTGAGAGGGATAGGGAGAGAGAGCTGTTAACGCGTGTCAATCAAGTGTTAACGCGTGTCAATCATAGAACAATCCCACTGTGTCTATCTGACAAGAGCTCTAAGTCACTGTTGATGTGTGCAGCTGTTGGGTGACAGTTGACATGTTTGGTGTTTTATTAGGATCCCCATTAGCTGTAGCGAAAGCAGCAGCTACTCTTCCTGGGGTCCAACACAAGAAACATGACATGATACAGAACATCAATAGACAAGAACCACAGCAATAATGGAAGCAGTCTGTCTGCATGCCTGTCTCGCTGTCTGCCTGCCTGTCTGTCTGCCTGACTCACAGTCTGTCTGCATGCCTGTCTCGCTGTCTGTCTGTATGCCTGTCTCGCTGTCTGTCTGCCTAGCTCATCCTGTCTGCCTGTCTCGCTCCCTGTTTGTCTCTCACCCTGCCTGTTTGCCTGTCTCACTATCTGTTTGTCTGTCTGCCTGTCTGTCTCCCTCCCTGTCTGCCTGCCTGTCTGACCATCTCTCTGCCTGTGTGTCTGACCATCTCTCTGCCTGTGTGTCTGCCTCTCTCTCCCTGTCTCTGTCTGTCTGCCTGTCTCTCTCCCTATCTGCCTGTCTGCCTGCCTGCCTCTCTCCCTGTCTGTCTGCCCATACCTGTCTCTCCCTGTCGTTAACTTCTTCTAACTGAAAACATATAGCCTACTGTCATTAACGTATAGCCTACTGTCATTAACGTATAGCCTACTGTCATTAACATATAGCCTACTGTCATTAACGTATAGCCTACTGTCATTAACGTATAGCCTACTGTCATTAACGTATAGCCTACTGTCATTAACGTATAGCCTACTGTCATTAACATATAGACTACTGTCATTAACATATAGCCTACTGTCATTACCATATAGCCTACTGTCATTAACGTATAGCCTACTGTCATTAACGTATAGCCTACTGTCATTAACGTATAGCCTACTGTCATTAACATATAGCCTACTGTCATTAACGTATAGCCTACTGTCATTAACATATAGCCTACTGTCATTAACATATAGCCTACTGTCATTAACATATAGCCTACTGTCATTAACGTATAGTCTACTGTCATTAACGTATAGCCTACTGTCATTAACATATAGCCTACTGTCATTAACATATAGCCTACTGTCATTAACATATAGCCTACTGTCATTAACATATAGCCTACTGTCATTAACGTATAGCCTACTGTCATTAACATATAGCCTACTGTCATTAACGTATAGCAGCTCTCTACTGTCATTAACGTATAGCCTACTGTCATTAACGTATAGCCTACTGTCATTAACGTATAGCCTACTGTCATTAACATATAGCCTACTGTCATTAACATATAGCCTACTGTCATTAACATATAGCCTACTGTCATTAACATATAGTCTACTGTCATTAACGTATAGCATACTGTCATTAACGTATAGCCTACTGTCATTAACGTATAGCCTACTGTCATTAACGTATAGCCTACTGTCATTAACATATAGCCTACTGTCATTAACGTATAGCAGCTCTCTACTGTCATTAACGTATAGCCTACTGTCATTAACGTATAGCCTACTGTCATTAACATATAGCCTACTGTCATTAACATATAGCCTACTGTCATTAACATATAGCCTACTGTCATTAACGTATAGCCTACTGTCATTAACATATAGCCTACTGTCATTAACATATAGCCTACTGTCATGTTCATGTCCAGTTGTCCAACAGCTCTCCTCTAGTTGTCCTCCATTTGTCCACTAGTTGTACAGAATAGCTTTTTGCCATTCTCAGTGCAGGTGGTACATAAAGCCCTGAACTCCTTAGATCAGAGAAAGCCTGCAGGTCCTGATCTTTTGGATCCCTGCTTTTTAAATCTGGCAGCTGATTTCATAGCTGAATCACTTACATATCTGTTCAATCTAACCCTGGAATGTAATGAAATCCCAAAGATCTGGAAATCAGCATTTGTCCTACCACTTTTAAAAGGGGGAGATCCAACTCTTTTAAATAATTATAGGCCAATCTCAAAGCTGTCACCCCTGGTGAAAATACTTGAAACCCTTATGAGTGAACAGCTAAAATAGTTTTTATTTACTAACTCTATTTTATCCATGTACCAATGGGGCTTCAGGAAGAAGCATAGCACAATTACAGCAGCCATGAAGGTTGTAAATGATATCACTGAAGCCCTTGACAAAAAACAGCACTGTGTCTCACTTTTTACTGATCTCTCTAAGGCTTTTGATACAGTTGACCATGCTATACTAAGGCAGAGATTGTCGAGTGTAGGTCTTTCAGAGCATGCAGTTGCATGCACTCAATTTGATGGGCTCATGTATTAGAGCCCCCCCCCCCCCCCGCCACTTTGTTTCCGCCTGAATGTATCCAAGTGGCCAAATTGGTGAAGGTATACATTTAGAAACAAATAACTATATACAATATACCAAATGGTATTCTAACCCCCCCCCAAATGGTATTCTAACCCCCCCCCCCAAATGGTATTCTAACCCCCCCCCCAAATGGTATTCTAACCCCCCCCCCAAATGGTATTCTAACCCCCCCCCAAATGGTATTCTAACCCCCCCCAATGGTATTCTAACCCCCCCCCCAAATGGTATTCTAACCCCCCCCCAAATGGTATTCTAACCCCCCCCCAAATGGTATTCTAACCCCCCCCAAATGGTATTCTAACCCCCCCCCAAATGGTATTCTAACCCCCCTCCAAATGGTATTCTAACCCCCCCCCAAATGGTATTCTAACCCCCCCCCCCCCCCCCCAAATGGTATTCTAACCCCCCCCAAATGGTATTCTAACCCCCCCCCCAAATGGTATTCTAACCCCCCCCCCCCAAAATGGTATTCTACCCCCCCCCCCCCCCCCCCCCCCCAAAGAGGAAAATAAATGAACAGAATTATAATAGGGAAAAAATATATATATATACGTTTACAAATGAACATGGGTAACTATTTCTACACTTTCAATATTTAAAAGACCCTCAGTCCTCTATCAAATCATATCAATTTATATAGCCCCAGCCTAAAACCCCAAACAGCAAGCAATGTAGTTGTAGAAGCACGGTGGCTAGGAAAAACTCCTAGGAAGAAACATAGAGAGGAACCAGGCTATGAGGGGTGGCCAGTCTTCTTCCGGCTGTGCCGGGTGGAGATCACAGTGGTTGTAGAGGGTGCAACAGGACAGCACCTCAAGAGTAAAAATGAACAGGTCAGGGTTCCATAGCCACAGGCAGAACAGTTGAAACTGGAGCAGCAGCACGGCCAGGTGGACTGGGGACAGCAAGGAGTCATCATGGCAGGTAGTCCTGAAGCATGGTCCTAGGGCTCAGGTCCTCCGAGAGAAAGAAGGAGAGAAAGAGAGAGCAGACTTAAATTCACACAAGACACCAGATAAGAGAGGAAAAGTACTCCAGATATAACATACTGACCATAGCCCCCACCCACTTTGCCATATAACCCCACCAACTTTGCCAAAACTCTAGACAATATTGTGCTGCTGATGCCAGATGCCATAGCAGTCTCTTTCTGATATAAAGCAGAGGGTCACTGAGCATGTGGTGCATGTGATGGGAGACTTCATCTTGCAAACAACACAGCAACGCCTCCATGCTGAGCCCTTTTGGCCCTTAGGCACATCCATGCCTGCACAAATATATTTGAACACTTGTGGCAGGAGCAGAAGGGACAGGGCTTGGTGCAGTGGTGCTGTAGCCAGCAAGCTCCTTGATACTCCCTCTAATGTAGACTGATTGGAGGAAGCATGCTGGCTGTGTTGAGATGTATGGGTTTGCATTCTACACAATACCATGTTATATACAGTGGGGCAAAAAAGTATTTAGTCAGCCACCAATTGTGCAAGTTTTCCAACTTAAAATTATGAGAGAGGCCTGTCATTTTAATCATAGGTACACTTCAACTATGAAAATCACATTGTAGGATTTTTAATGAATTTATTTGCAAATTATGGTGGAAAATACGTTTTTGGTCACCTACAAACAAGCAAGATTTCTGGCTCTCACAGACCTGTAACTTCTTCTTTAAGAGGCTCCTCTGTCCTACACTCGTTAACTGTATTAATGGCATCTGTTTGAACTTGTTATCAGTATAAACTGTCCAGGCTATATGTATAGTATAAACTATACATGTCCAGGCTCGTCTGAAGTTTGCTAGAGAGCATTTGGATGATCCAGAAGAAGATTGGGAGAATGTCATATGGTCAGATGAAACCAAAATATAACTTTTTGGTAAAAACTCAACTCGTCGTGTTTGGAGGACAAAGAATGCTGAGTTGCATCCAAAGAACACCATACCTACTGTGAAGCATGGGGGTGGAAACATCATGCTTTGGGGCTGTTTTTCTGCAAAGGGACCAGGACGACTGATCCGTGTAAAGGAAAGAATATATCGTGAGATTTTGAGTGAAAACCTCCTTCCATCAGCAAGGGCATTGAAGATGAAACGTGGCTGGGTCTTTCAGCATGACAATGATCCCAAACACACCACCCAGGCAACGAAGGAGTGGCTTCGTAAGAAGCATTTCAAGGTCCTGGAGTGTCCTAGCCAGTCTCCAGATCTCAACCCCATAGAAAATCTTTGGAGGGAGTTGAAAGTCCATGTTGCCCAGCAACAGCCCCAAAACATCACTGCTCTAGAGGAGATCTGCATGGAGGAATGGGCCAAAATACCAGCAACAGTGTGTGAAAACCTTGTGAAGACTTACAGAAAACGTTTGACCTCTGTCATTGCCAACAAAGGGTATATAACAAAGTATTGAGATAAACTTTTGTTATTGACCAAATACTTATTTTCCACCATAATTTGCTAACAAATTTATTAAAAGTCCTACAATGTGATTTTCTTATTTTTTTTTCTTATTTTGTCTGTCATAGTTGAAATGTGCCTATGATGAAAATTACAGGCCTCTCTCATCTTTTTAAGTGGGAGAACTTGCACAATTGGTGGCTGACTAAATACTGTTTTGCCCCACTGTATATATATATATATATATATCTACTGCTCAAAAAAATTAAGGGAACACTTAAACAACACAATGTAACTCCAAGTCAATCACACTTCTGTGAAATCAAACTGTCCACTTAAGAAGCAACACTGATTGACAATAAATGTCACATGCTGTTGTGCAAATGGAATAGACAACAGGTGGAAATTATAGGCAATTAGCAAGACACCCCCAATAAAGGAGTGGTTCTGCAGGTGGTAACCACAGACCACTTCTCAGTTCCTATGCTTCCTGGCTGATGTTTTGGTCACTTTTGAATGCTGGCGGTGCTTTCACTCTAGTGGTAGCATGAGACGGAGTCTACAACCCACACAAGTGGCTCAGGTAGTGCAGCTCATCCAGGATGGCACATCAATGCGAGCTGTGGCAAGAAGGTTTGCTGTGTCTGTCAGCGTAGTGTCCAGAGCATGGAGGCGCTACCAGGAGACAGATTGTTGGCCCTGGGTTCCTCCTAGTGCAAGACAATGCTAGACCTCACGTGGCTGGAGTGTGTCAGCAGTTCCTGCAAGAGGAAGGCTTTGATGCTATGGACTTGCCCGCCCGTTCCCCAGACCTGAATCCAATTGAGCACATCTGGGACATCATGTCTCGCTCCATCCGCCAACACCACGTTGCACCACAGACTGTCCAGGAGTTGGCAGATGCTTTAGTCCAGGTCTGGGAGGAGATCCCTCAGGAGACCATCCGCCACCTCATCAAGCGCATGCCCAGGCGTTATAGGGAGGTCATACAGGCATGTGGAGGCCACACATACTACTGAGCCTCATTTTGACTTGTTTTAAGGACATTACATCAAAGTTGGATCAGCCTGTAGTGTGGTTTTCCACTTTAATTTTGAGTGTGACTCCAAATCAAGACCTCCATGGGTTGATAAATTTGATTTCCATTGATAAGTTTTGTGTGATTTTGTTGTCAGCACATTCAACTATGTCAAGAAAAAAGTATTTAATAAGAATATTTCATTCATTCAGATCTAGGATGTGTTATTTTAGTGTTCCCTTTATTTCTTTTGAGCAGTGTACACACAGCCATAGGCTATGGTCATTCTTATACAAACAAACGGACCCTCACTCACAATGACTAGCTAACGTGTACTTTACCCATTTCATTACATCTTTATATATTGCAAATAAAATGTAAAAAACAATCACTAATAATATTTTATATTAATTTCGAACAACGGCATTAGCATGAGAGCAATTTACCATTCTCCGTTCAAAAAAATAGGCCTGCTCTGCTCATTGGCTATCTACCCAGCTAGATTTCATGACGATCAGTGGTCATTGGGTTAAAAGACAGTCACTCAACGAGACAGTGGTCATATAATTTGTGCACAATGGGCTCGTCACTTGTTGTCTTCCAATCGTTTTTTCCGGGTCAATACGTCCCGCAAAATGACCCATCACGTTTGGTTGTGTTACAAACAAACAGTTGATTGCAAGGAAACCAAACATGACTGGATAAAGTCAGGGAAAGACTGTCTATTTTACGTTGGATGTTACGTCGAAAATGTAATGACACGAAATTCAACGAGATAAGCGTTCACAAAATGTTTTGAGGCTATAAAAAATGGATTTAACCGAACAAAAGACCATTCATTGTGTAACAATGAGCCTTGGCAACCAGAGCAAGATCTTCAAAGGTAAACGATTTATTTCAATGCAATCTGTGATTTTGTTACGTGCTGGCTGAATAAGTAGTTTGATATGGGGGTGTGTGCTCAGATAATCGCAGTGTATTCTTTCGCAATAAATCATTTTTTTAAATCTGACAACACAGTTGGATTAGCAAGATTCTAGGCTCTCGAACTATGTGACACTTGTATTTTCATGAATGTTTAATATGACTATTTATGTAGCGATCACCATATGTTGTAGAATTTCAGCCCGCTAGCGGGTTCGGTGTGCAGAGAGTTTAAATTGTCTGTCTTTAATGGTGTGCCCCAAGGCTCTGTACTTGGTCCTCTCTTATTCACTATTTATATAAATGATTAAGATAAAAATGTTCAAAATGCGCAACTTCATTTTTATGCTGATGATACTGTTATTTACTGTTGTGCCTTGTCTCTTACAAAAGCTTTCCAGAACTTGCAAACTGCTTTTTATACTGTTCAACATACCTTGTGTCAAATGAAGCTTATCTTCAATACTGACAAAACTAAACTAATGGTGTTTTCTAATGCAAGAAATAGACCTCTGAACCTTTCACCTTTCACCTATTACTACCTGTACAGGGAATAAGGCCTGTTTTTCTTTTGAAGCCAGAAGGAGGCTAGTATCAGCTACATGTATGTCTTTACTAGACTATGGGGATATTTCATATATGAATGCTTCCGCTCAGTGTTTGAGATCAATTGACATCCTTTACCATGGCACTTTGAGATTTATTTTAAACTGCAAAACCCTTACGCACTACTGCACTTTGTATACCAGGGTTGGCTGGCCTTCTCTAGTCACTCATAAGCTCAGTCACTGGTATACTTTCATTTACAAAGCCATTTTGGCTTTACTACCTTTTATTTGTGCATTTTTATTGTTCAGAAATGTGGTGGGTACTCTCTTCGTTCGCTGGACTTTATCCTGCTAACTGTTTCAAATGTCCGAACTGAATTTGGTAAAAGGGCTTTTATGTACTCTGCGCCATCGTCTTGGAACACCTTACAAGATACTTTTAAACTGGAAGAACTTATCCTGATTGGTGTTTTTAAATCACTGATGAAGGATTTTGAGGCTGATTCCCTGACCTGTCAATGGTTTTAATTTGCTGTTTTATAATCTTGTGAATTCAATGGTTTTTACTAGATTACTTGTAATTTTTCATGTTGTCTGTCTGTAATTTTTTTGTAAGGACTTGGTGCTGCCTATCTTGGCCAGGACGCTCTTGAAAAAGCTATTTTAATCTCAATGATCCCTTCCTGGTTAAATAAAGGTTAAATAAAAAATTATAATGAAAAACAATTGGTGTCTAGTGATATTGGTGTCTAGTTGTAGGCTAGTTGTCTAATGATATTGGTGTCTAGTGATATTGGTGTCTAGTAGGCTAGTTGTCTAATGATATTGGTGTCTAGCTGTAGACTAGTTGTCTAGTGATATTGGTGTCTAGCTGTAGACTAGTTGTCTAGTGATATTGGTGTCTAGCTGTAGGTTAGTTGTCTAGTCATATTGGTGTCTAGCTGTAGGCTAGTTGTCTAGTGATATTGGTTTCTAGTGATATTGGTGTCTAGTACTGTTTGTGTCTAGTGATTTTGATGTCTAGTGATATTGGTGTCTAGTGATATTGGTGTCTAGTGATGTTGGTGTCTAGTGATATTGGTGTCTAGTGATGTGGTGTCTAGTGATATTGGTGTCTAGTGATATTGGTGTCTAGTGATATTGGTGTCTAGTGATATTGGTGTCTAGTGATGTTGGTATCTAGTGATGTTGGTGTCTAGTGATATTGGTGTCTAGTGATATTGGTGTCTAGTGATGTTGGTGTCTAGTGATGTTGGTGTCTAGTGATATTGGTGTCTAGTGATGTGGTGTCTAGTGATTTTGATGTCTAGTGATATTGGTGTCTAGTGATGTTGGTGTCTAGTGATGTTGGTGTCTAGTGATGTTGGTGTCTAGTGATGTTGGTGTCTAGTGATGTTGGTGTCTAGTGATGTTGGTGTCTAGTGATGTGGTGTCTAGTGATGTTGTGTCTAGTGATATTGGTGTCTAGTGATGTTGTGTCTAGTGATATTGGTGTCTAGTGATATTGGTGTCTAGCTGATATTGGTGTCTAGTGATATTGGTGTCTAGTGATGTTGGTGTCTTAGTGATGTTGGTGTCTAGTGATATTGGTGTCTAGTGATATTGGTGTCTAGTGATGTTGGTGTCTAGTGATGTTGGTGCCTAGTGATATTGGTGTCTGTGATGTTGGTGTCTAGTGATGTTGGTGTTCAAGTGATGTTGGTGTCTAGTGATATGGTGTTCTAGTGATGTTGGTGTCTAGTGATGTTGGTGTCTAGTGATGTTGGTGTCTAGTGATGTTGGGTCTAGTGATGTTTTTCGTGTCTAGTGATGTTGGTGTCTAGTGATGTTGGTGTCTAGTGATTTGGTGTCTAGTGATGTTGGTGTCTAGTGATATTGGTGTCTAGTGATGTTTGGTGTCTAGCTGATGGTTGGTGTCTAGTGATGTTGGTGTCTAGTGATGTTGGTGTCTAGTGATGTTGGTGTAGTGATATTGTGTCTAGTGATGTTGGTGTCTAGTGATGTTGGTGTCTAGTGATGTTGGTGTCTAGTGATGTTGGTGTCTAGTGATGTTGGTGGTCTAGTGATGTTGGTGTCTAGTGATGTTGGTGTTCTGTGATGTGGTGTCTAGTGATGTTGGTGGTCTAGTGATGTGGTGTCTAGTGATGTTGGTGTCTAGTGATGTTGGTGTCTAGTGATGTGGTGTCTAGTGATGTGGTGTCTAGTGATGTGGTGTCTAGTGATGTTGGGTCTAGTGATTGGTGTCTAGTGATGTGGTGTCTAGTGGATGTTGGTGTCTAGTGATATTGGTGTCTAGTGATGTTGGTCTAGGAGTTGGTGTCTAGTGATGTTGGTGTCTAGTGATGTTGGTGTCTAGTGATGTTGGTGTCTAGTGATGTTGGTGTCTAGTGATGTGGTGTCTAGTGATGTTGGTGTCTAGTGATGTTGGTGTCTAGTTTGTCTAGTGATGTTGGTGTCTAGTGATGTGGTGTAGTGATGTGTGTCTAGTGATTGTTGGTGTCTAGTGATGTTGGTTGTCTAGTGATGTTGGTGTCTAGTGATGTTGGTGTCTAGTGATGTTGGTGTCTAGTGATGTTGGTGTCTAGTGATGTTGGTGTCTAGTGATGTGGTGTCTAGTGATGTTGGTGTCTAGTGATGTTGGGTCTAGTGATGTTGGTGTCTAGTGATGTTGGTGTCTAGTGAGTTGGTGTTAGTGATGTTGGTGTCTAGTGATGTTGGTGTCTAGTGATGTTGGTGTCTAGTGATATTGGTGTCTAGTGATATTGGTGTCTAGTGAATTGGTGTCTAGTGATATTGGTGTCTAGTGATGTTGGTGTCTAGTGATGTTGGTGTCTAGTGATGTTGTGTCTAGTGATATGGTGTCTAGTGATATTGGTGTCTAGTGATGTTGGTGTCTAGTGATATTGGTGTCTAGTGAGTGATGTTGGTGTCTAGTGATTGTGGTGTCTAGTGATATTGGTGTCTAGTGATACTTGGTGTCTAGTGATGTTGGTGTCTAGTGATTGTTGGTGTCTAGTGATGTTGGTGTCTAGTGATGTTGGTGTCTAGTGATTTTGGTGTCTAGTGATGTTGGTGTCTAGTGATATTGGTGTCTAGTGATGTTGGTGTCTAGTGATGTTGGTGTCTAGTGATGTTGGTGTCTAGTGATGTTGGTGTCTAGCTGTTGATAGAAAATAATAAAGCTAATATAAATGGTCTACTACTTCTGGCCGGAGATTTAGAACAACACCTGTAGGTCTACCACTGGAACAACACCTGAGGTACCCCCTGAAACTACCCACCTGAACAACACCTGTAGGTCTACCCACCTGAACAACACCTGTAGGTCTACCCACCTGAAAACACCTGTAGTCTACCCACCTGAACAACACCTTTAGGTCTACCCACCTGAACAACACCTGTAGGTCTACCCACCTGAACAACACCTGTAGGTCTACCCACCTGAACAACACCTGTAGGTCTACCCACCTGAACAACACCTGTAGGTCTACCACCTGAACAACACCTGTAGGTCTACCACCTGAACAACACCTGTAGGTCTGCCCACCTGAACAACACCTGTAGGTCTACCACCTGAACAACACCTGTAGGTCTACCCACCTGAACAACACCTGTAGGTCTACCCAACCTGAACAACACCCTGTAGGTCTACCCACCTGAAACAACACCTGTATGTCTGCCCACCTGAACAACACCTGTATGTCTGCCACCTGACAAACACCTGTAGGTCTACCACCTGAACAACACCTGTAGGTCTACCCACCTGAACAACACCTGTAGGGTCTACCCACCTGAACAACACCTGTAGGTCTACCCACCTGAACAACACCTGTATGTCTACCCACCTGAACAACACCTGTAGGTCTACCCACCTGAACAACACCTGTAGGTCTACCCACCTGAACAACACCTGTAGGTCTACCCACCCTGAACAAACACCTGTATGTCTGCCCACCTGAACAACACCTGTAGGTCTACCCACCTGGAACAACACCTGTAGGTCTACCCACCTGAACAACACCTGTAGGTCTACCCACCTGAACAACACCTGTAGGTCTACCCACCTGAACAACACCTGTAGGTCTACCCACCTGAACAACACCTGTAGGTCTACCCACCTGAACAACACCTGTAGGTCTACCCACCTGAACAACACCTGTAGGTCTACCCACCTGAACAACACCTGTAGGTCTACCCACTCTGAAACAACACCTGTAGGTCTACCCACCTGAACAACACCTGTATGTCTACCCCACCTGAACAACACCTGTAGGTCTACCCACCTGAACAACACCTGTATGTCTACCCACCTGAACAACACCTGTAGGTCTACCCACCTGAACAACACCTGTATGTCTACCCACCTGAACAACACCTGTATGTCTACCCACCTGAACAACACCTGTAGGTCTACCCACCCTGAACAACACCCTGTATGTCTACCACCTGAACAACACCTGTAGGTCTACCCACCTGAACAACACCTGTAGGTCTACCCACCTGAACAACACCTGTAGGTCTACCCACCTGAACAACACCTGTAGGTCTGCCCACCTGAACAACACCTGTAGGTCTACCCACCTGAACAACACCTGTAGGTCTACCCACCTGAACAACACCTGTAGGTCTACCCACCTGAACAACACCTGTAGGTCTACCCACCTGAACAACACCTGTAGGTCTACCCACCTGAACAACACCTGTAGGCCTACCCACCTGAACAACACCTGTATGTCTACCCACCTGAACAACACCTGTATGTCTACCCACCTGAACAACACCTGTAGGTCTACCCACCTGAACAACACCTGTATGTCTACCCACCTGAACAACACCTGTAGGTCTACCCACCTGAACAACACCTGTAGGTCTACCCACCTGAACAACACCTGTAGGTCTACCCACCTGAACAACACCTGTAGGTCTACCCACCTGAACAACACCTGTAGGTCTACCCACCTGAACAACACCTGTAGGTCTACCCACCTGAACAACACCTGTAGGTCTACCCACCTGAACAACACCTGTAGGTCTACCCACCTGAACAACACCTGTAGGTCTACCCACCTGAACAACACCTGTAGGTCTACCCACCTGAACAACACCTGTAGGTCTACCCACCTGAACAACACCTGTAGGTCTACCCACCTGAACAACACCTGTAGGTTTACCCACCTGAACAACACCTGTAGGTCTACCCACCTGAACAACACCTGTAGGTCTACCCACCTGAACAACACCTGTATGTCTACCCACCTGAACAACACCTGTAGGTCTACCCACCTGAACAACACCTGATGTCTACCACCCTGAACAACACCCTGTATGTCTACCCACCTGAAACAACACCTGTAGGTCTACCCACCTGAACAACACCTGTATGTCTACCCACCTGAAACAACACCTGTAGGTCTACCCACCTGAACAACACCTGATAGGTCTACCACCTGAACAACACCTGTAGGTCTACCCACCTGAACAACACCTGTAGGTCTGCCCACCTGAACAACACCTGTAGGTCTACCCACCTGAACAACACCTGTAGGTCTACCCACCTGAACAACACCTGTAGGTCTACCCACCTGAACAACACCTGTAGGTCTACCCACCTGAACAACACCTGTAGGTCTACCCACCTGAACAACCCTGTAGGCCTACCCACCTGAACAACACCTGTATGTTCTACCCACCTGAACAACACTGTAGGTCTACCCACCTGAAACTCCACCTGAACAACACCTGTAGGTCTACTCACCTGAACAACCACCTGTAGGCATACCCACCTTAAACTCACCTGGAGGTCTGCCCACCTGAACCTCACCTGTAGGTCTGCCCACCTGAACAACATCTGTAGGTCTACCCACCTGAACAACACCTGTAGGTCTACCCACCTGAAAACTCACCTGAACAACACCTGTAGGTTCTACTCACCTGAACAACACCTGTAGGGCCTACCCACTTTAAACTCACCTGTAGGTCTGCCCACCTGAACAACATCTGTAGGTCTACCCACCTGAAACTCACCTGAACAACACCTGTAGGTCTACTCACCTGAACAACACCTGTAGGCCTACCCCCCTTAAACTCACCTGTAGGTCTGCCCACCTGAACAACAGCTGACTGACAAAAGCAAACAATAATATATCAACGGATGAATCTAATACGTTGGAATAAAGGCAATCAAACAACTGTTGAAGTATTGAAGTACAAAGCAAAATGTAAAGGAGCTTAGCTGAGAGAGAAATTCATCGATACTGAGTGGACAGCTCCGCCACATAGAAATACATGGTTTAAACCATGACAGAAACGTGGGGGGGGTTTGTTTTATTTGGACAATTTTACTGTCGTATTTACCACTACATTTTAAACAAATAGGGAGAATGGTTAAATGAGCGTAATGTAGAGACCCCCCTACCCTTTTGTTGTATTTAGGGAGCTAACGTCTCAATTAGGGGAGCTAACGTCTCATTTAGGGGAGCTAACGTCTCATTTAGGAGAGCTAACGTCTCATTTAGGGGAGCTAACGTCTCATTTAGGAGAGCTAACGTCTCATTTAGGGGAGCTAACGTCTCATTTAGGGGAGCTAACGTCTCATTTAGGGGAGCTAACGTCTCATTTAGGGGAGCTAACGTCTCATTTAGGGGAGCTAACGTCTCATTTAGGGGAGCTGATCGTCTCATTTAGGGAGCTACGTTCTCATTTAGGGGAGCGATACGTCTCAATTAGGGAGCTAACGTTCTCATTTAGGGGCAGCTAACGTCTCATTTTAGGGAGCTAAGTCTCATTTAGGGCGTTAATGCTCTATTTAGGGGAGCTAACGTCTCAACTTAGGGGAGCTAACATCTCATTTAAGGGGAGCTAACGTTTCTTATCGGGAGCTAACCATCTCATTTAGGGGACGCTAACATCTCACTTTAGGGAGCTAACATCTCCATTTAGGGAGCGCACGTCTCATTTAGGGAGCTAACGTCTCATTTAGGGGAGCTAACATCTCATTTAGGGGAGCTAACGTCTCATTTAGGGGAGCTAACGTCTCATTTAGGGGAGCTAACGTCTCATTTAGGGGAGCTAACGTCTCAATTAAGGGAGCTAACGTCTCATTTAGGGGAGCTAACGTCTCATTTAGGGGAGCTAACGTCTCAGTCAGTGGATTTTAGCCCCCCCTGCCTCCCCCGTAATTCACACCCTCCTCTAACATCTCTCTCCTGTCCAGACGGTGCCCAAGCCCATCGCCCTGGAGCCGTGTTTTGGGAACAAGGCTGCTGTCCTCTCCATCTTTGTCCGTTTACCCAGAGGCACCGGGGGCATCCCCCCGCCCGGTCAGTCTGGTAAGATACAGGAATACCCTCCTTCTGTCTGTTTTCTCTGTCTGTCTGTCTGCCTGTCTGTCCCCCAATCTCCCCCCAGTCTCTCCCCTCAGTCTCCCCCGTCTCTCCCCTGTCTCTCACAGTCTCTCCCCAGTCTCTCCCAGTCTCTCCCCAGTCTCACCCCAGTCTCTCCCCAGTCTCTCCCAGTCTCCCCCACGTCTCTCCCCAGTCTCTCCCCTCAGTCTCCCCAGTCTCCCCCAGTCTCTCCCCAGTCTCTCTGTCTCTCCCGTCTCCCCCACGGCTCTCCCAGTCTCTCCCCAGTCTCTCCCCTCAGTCTCCCCCGTCTCTCTCCAGTCTCTCCCCAGTCTCTCCCCAGTCTCTCCCCCAGTCTCACCCCAGTCTCTCCCCAGTCTCTCCCAGTCTCCCCCACGTCTCTCCCCAGTCTCTCCCCTCAGTCCCCCAGTCTCCCCCCAGTCTCTCCCCAGTCTCTCAGTCTCTCCCGTCTCCCCCCGTCTCTCCCAGTCTCTCCCCAGTCTCTCCCCAGTCTCTCCCCAGTCTCCCCCTCAGTCTCCCCTCAGTCTCCCTCACGTCTCTCCCCCAGTCTCGCCCCCCAGTCTCTCCCCAGTCTCTCCCCAGTCTCTCCCCAGTCCCCCCCCCCCCCAGTCTCTCCAGTCTCTCTCCAGTAACCCCCCAGTCCCCCCCCCCCCAGTCTCTCCCCAGTCTCTCCCCAGTCTCTCCCCGTCTCTCCCCAGTCTCCCCTCAGTCTCCCCCCAGTCTCTCCCTCAGTCTCTCCCATCTCTCCCCAGTCTCTCCCAGTCTCTCCCCTCAGTCTCCCCTCAGTCTCCCCCCAGTTCTCCCCCGTCTCTCCCCAGTCTCTCCAGTCTCCCCCCAGTCTCTCCAGTCTCCCCCCAGGTCTCTCCCCATTGACACACACAACCTCCCCCAGCGACACACCCACCTCCCCCATTGACACACCACCTCCCCCAGCAACACAAACACCCTCCCCCAGCAAAACACACACCTCCCCCAGCAAAACACACACCTCCCCCAGCAAAACACACACCTCCCCCAGCGACACACACACCTCCCCCAGCAAACACCACCACCTCCCCCAGCGACACACACACCTCCCCCAGCGACACACACACCTCCCCCAGTAACACACCACACCTCCCCCAGCGACACACACACCTCCCCCAGTAACACACACACCTCCCCCAGCGACACACACACCTCCCCCAGTAACACACACACCTCCCCCAGCGACACACACACCTCCCCGCAGTAACACACACACCTCCCCCAGTAACACACACACCTCCCCCAGCAACCACACACACCTCCCCCAGTAACACACACACCTCCCCCAGCGACACACACACCTCCCCAGCAAAACACACACCTCCCCCAGCAACACACACACCTCCCCAGCGACACACACACCTCCCCCCAGCAACACACACACCTCCTCTAGACACACACCCCTCCTCTAGACACAACACACCTCCTCTAGACACACACACCTCCCCAGCGACATACACACCTCCTCTAGACACACACACCTCCTCTAGATACACACACCTCCTCTAGACACAATACACCTCCCCAGCGACACACACACCTCCCCCAGCAACACACACACCTCCTCTAGACACAACACCCCTCCTCTAGACACACACACCTCCTCTAGACACACACACCTCCCCAGCGACATACACACCTCCTCTAGACACACACCACCTCTAGATACCACATCTCCTCTAGACACAACACACCTCCTCTAGACACACACACCTCCTCTAGATACACACATCTCCTCTAGACACACACACCTCCTCTAGACACACAACACCTACTCTAGACACCACACACACACACCTCCCCATCGACACACACAACTCCCCCAGCGACACACACACCTCCCCCAGCAACACCACACCTTCCTCTAGACAACACACCACCTCCCCCAGTGACACACACACCTCCCCCAGTGACATACACCCCTCCTCTAGACAACCACACCTCCTCTAGACACACACACCTCCTCTAGACACATACACCTCCCCAGCGACACACACACCTCCTCTAGACACACACACCTCCTCTAGACACCACACCTCCTCTAGATCACCACACCTCCTCTAGACACACCACCTCCTCTCCTCTAGACACATACACCTCCTCTTGTCACACAACCCCTCCTCTAGACACACACCCCTCCTCTAGACACACACCCCTCCTCTAGACACACACCCCTCCTCTAGACACACACCCCTCCTCTAGACACACACACCTCCTCTAGACACACACACCTCCTCTGACACACACACCTCCTCTAGACACACACCTCCTCTAGACACACAACACCCTCCTCTAGACACATACACCTCCCCAGCGACACACACACCTCCTCTAGACACACCACCCCTCCTCTAGACACATACACCTCCTCTAGACACACCACATCTCCTCTAGACACACACACCTCCTCTAGACACACACACCTCCTCTAGACACACACACCTCCCCAGCGACACACACACCTCCTCTAGACACACACCCCTCCTCTAGACACACACACCTCCTCTAGACACACACACCTCCTCTAGACACACACACCTCCTCTAGACACACACACCTCCCCCAGCGACACACACACCTCCTCTAGACACACACACCTCCCCCAGCGACACACACACCTCCTCTAGACACACACCCCTCCTCTAGACACACACACCTCCTCTAGACACACACACCTCCCCCCAGCGACACACACACCTCCTCTAGACACACACCCCTCCTCTAGACACACACACCTCCTCTAGACAACACACACCTCCCCCAGCGACACACACACCCTCCTCTAGACACACACCCCTCCTCTAGACACACACACCTCCTCTAGACACACACACCTCCCCCAGCGACACACACACCTCCTCTAGACACACACCCCTCCTCTAGACACACACACCTCCTCTAGATACACACACCTCATCTAGACACACACCTCCTCTAAACACACACCTCCTCTAGACACACACACCTCCTCTAGACACACACCTCCTCTAGACACACACCTCCTCTAGACACACACCTCCTCTAGACACACACACCTCCTCTAGACACACACCTCCTCTAGACACATACACCTCCTCTTGTCACACACCCTCCTCTAGACACACACCCCTCCTCTAGACACACACCCCTCCTCTAGACACACACCCCTCCTCTAGACACACACCCCTCCTCTAGACACACACACCTCCTCTAGACACACACACCTCCTCTAGACACACACACCTCCTCTAGACACACACCTCCTCTAGACACACACCCCTCCTCTAGACACATACACCTCCCCAGCGACACACACACCTCCTCTAGACACACACCCCTCCTCTAGACACATACACCTCCTCTAGACACACACATCTCCTCTAGACACACACACCTCCTCTAGGACACACACACCTCCTCTAGACACACACACCTCCCCCAGCGACACCACACACCTCCTCTAGACACACACCCCTCCTCTAGACACACACACCTCCTCTAGACACACACACCTCCTCTAGACACACACACCTCCTCTAGACACACACACCTCCCCCAGCGACACACACACCTCCTCTAGACACACACACCTCCCCCAGCGACACACACACCTCCTCTAGACAACACACCCCTCCTCTAGACAACACACACCTCCTCTAGACACACACACCTCCCCCAGCGACACACACACCTCCTCTAGACACACACCCCTCCTCTAGACACACACACCTCCTCTATACAACACACACCTCCCCCAGCGACACACACACCTCCTCTAGACACACACCCCTCCTCTAGACACACACACCTCCTCTAGATACACACACCTCATCTAGACAACACACCTCCTCTAAACACACACCTCCTCTAGACACGTACACCTCCTCTAGACACACACACCTCCCCCAGCGACACACACACCTCCTCTAGACACACACACCTCCTCTAGACACACATCTCCTCTAGACACATACACCTCCTCTTGTCACACACCCCTCCTCTAGACACACACCCCTCCTCTAGACACACACACCTCTAGACACACACCCCTCCTCTAGACACACACACCCTCCCCCAGCGACACACACACCTCCTCTAGACACCCACACCTCCTCTAGACACACACACCTCCTCTAGACACACACACCTCCTCTAGACACACACCTCCTCTAGACAAATAAATCTTTATTAAATATCTGGGTAAGATGTAGCGTATCTACAATACAGGTGAATGAGTATTAATCAATAGGAGGGTGTCCCTGCGTTCAGAGCTGGTTTGGGATGATTCACAGTCTGTGTCTCCTCCATTTGGGATGATTCACAGTCTGTGTCTCTTCCATTTGGGATGATTCACAGTCTGTTTCTCCTCCATTTGGGATGATTCACAGTCTGTTTCTCCTCCATTTGGGATGATTCACAGTCTATTTCTCCTCCATTTGGGATGTATTTGATGGTACTGATCAACATCATTTGCATAGAAGAAGCAATCTCTTATTTTATATAATTGTATGCTGTCTTTAATGTCTTCATTCATGATGCATGAGCCACTTTGCTATGCGCTTTGCACACACAGGAAGTTTGGTTGGTGAAGGTTGACACGAGGCAGAGATATTTTTCTCCAGTATCTCTGCTTGATGAGAGAGAGAAAGAGATTGATGATGAAGTGAATGAATCAAGTTCTTGGTGACAATCAACTTTGAAATCAGCATATTTTTGCCTCATCACAAACAAAGTACTGTTAACCGTCAGCCTAGCTAGGAAAGTTAGCCTACATAGCTGGAAGCTACCGCTGTCATCTTGCATTGTAAAACATTGTTTTGCGAACATTAAGACCGTTTCAACATTTCTTAATGCAGTGTTACATTTATTGAAGATTGTTACCTTCTGGGCAGTCGAACATGATGCAGCCCGGACTCCCAGAGCAGCAGGTCCTCGTCAACAGTTCCTCGTCAACAGTTCCTCGTCAACAGGTCCTCGTCAACAAGTTCCTCGTCAACAGGTCTCGTCAACAGGTCCTCGTCAACAGTTCCTCGTCAACAGTTCCTCGTCAACAGGTCCTCGTCAACAGTTCCTCGTCAACAGTTCCTCGTCAACAGGTCCTCGTCAACAGGTCCTCGTCAACAGTTCCTCGTCAACAGGTCCTCGTCAACAGTTCCTCGTCAACAGGTCCTCGTCAACAGTTCCTCGTCAACAGGTCCTCGTCAACAGGTCCTCGTCAACAGGTCCTCGTCAACGGGTCCTCGTCAACAGGTCCTCGTCAACAGGTCCTCGTCAACAGTTCCTCGTCAACAGGTCCTTGTCAACAGGTCCTCGTCAACAGTTCCTAGTCAACAGGTCCTCGTCAACAGTTCCTCGTCAACAGGTCCTCGTCAACAGGTCCTCGTCAACAGTTCCTCGTCAACAGTTCCTCGTCAACGGGTCCTCGTCAACGGGTCCTCGTCAACGGGTCCTCGTCAACGGGTCCTCGTCAACAGGTCCTCGTCAACAGGTCCTCGTCAACAGTTCCTCGTCAACAGTTCCTCGTCAACAGGTCCTCGTCAACAGGTCCTCGTCAACAGTTCCTCGTCAACAGGTCCTCGTCAACAGGTCCTCGTCAACAGGTCCTCGTCAACAGTTCCTCGTCAACAGGTCCTCGTCAACAGGTCCTCGTCAACAGACAGGAGAAATGCTGACAGACTTGATCCTCTCTCATTTAGTAGACGACGTGAGGCACAGTTGACAGAAGTATCCTATAGTACCGTGTTTTCCGTATCTACAAAGTTTATCTATACCTTACAGCGCTAATCCTTCTTGTTCACTTCTGCAAATGGCTGCCTTCTAAATTAAAGTGCTACTAGCCACCACTGTATCCTAAGGCCCATATTGGTTTATGATGAACATATTTGTCCTAAGACATCACTTCCTGTTTGCTAATACATTTTTTCTTTTTAACCTTTATTTAACTAGGCAAGTCAGTTAAGAACGAATTCTTATTTTCAATGATGGCCTAGGAACAGTGGGTTAACTGCCTGTTCAGGCGCAGAACGACAGATTTGTACCTTGTCAGCTCGGGGATTCGGTTACTAGTCCAACCCTCTAACCAGTAGACGACCTGTCTATCTGTCTGTCTGTCTGTCTGTCTATCTGTCTGTCTGTCTGTCTGTCTGTCTGTCTGTCTGTCTGTCTGTCTGTCTGTCTGTCTGTCTGTCTGTCTGTCTGTCTGTCTGTTTGTCTCTGTCTGTCTTGTCCTGCTACTTATACATCACTTCCTGTTACTAATACATCCCTTCCTGTCTCTGTGTAGGTCTAACGGTGGCCTCAGCCCTGGTGGATGTGTCTCAGCAGATGTGTCTTGGTTACAAAGAGAAGTCATGTGGTCTGAGGAACAGGAAGCAACATCCCTCCGCACAGCCCTCCACCTGTATCTGACCACACCCCCTCCCTGCCCCTGGACCCACCCCTTCCCCCACCCCAGAGACTATAACCCCGAACTGAAGGAAGAGAAGGAGGGAGTTAGTGGGGAGAGGACAGTCACCCTCCTAAAGGCTTCCCAGTTGACACCTGGTGCACCACAGCACCTCGTCAGAAGAACCACGGCTTCATTGCTGCTTGAGGAGAGGTGTTGTTGTCTGTCTGGTGTCCACCCGGGTGTAACTGGTAACAGTCTCCTGTTACAATCTGTCCTAGGGTCAGTTTTCCTTCTGTTTTCTTCTTCTGGTGAGACCACACAGCTGCTCTGGTTCTCCTCTCCTATCTATGCCCCCCCCTCTCCACTTCTGCCCTCTCCATTCCTCCCTCTCTACCCCCTGTCTCCCCTTCTCTACCCCCTCTCTCCTCTTTACCCCATCTCCCCTCTCTACCCCGTCTCCCCTTCTCTACCCCTCTCTACCCCCTGCCTCCCCTCTCTACCCCCTTCTCTACCCCCTTCTATACCCCTCTCTAACCCCCTTCTATACCCCTCTCTACCCCCTGCCTCCCCTCTCTACCCTCTACCCCTCTCTATCCCCTGTCTCCCCTTCTCTACCCCTCTCTACCCCCTGCCTCCCCTCTCTACCCTTCTCTACCCCTCTCTACCCCTGCCTCCCCTCTCTACCCCTCTCTACCCCCTGCCTCTCCTCTCTACCCCTGCCCTCCCTCTCTACCCCTCTCTACCCCTGCCTCCCTTCTTTACCCCTCTCTACCCCCTGCCTCCCCTCTCTACCTCCTTCTCTACCCCTCTCTACCCCCTGCCTTCCCTCTCTACCCCTCTCTACCCCCTGCCTCCCCTCTCTACCCCTCTCTACCCCTCTCTACCCCCTGCCTCCCCTCTCCTCCCTCAGCTCACTGCTCTCTGCCTCTCCTCTGTTACCCATTCAGGTTGAAAACACTGTTTCCTAACAGATATCTCCTGTCTGAGACTTTAACAAAGCTTTAAACAAGACCTCACCTTCCTGTGTAGCCTCCTCTGGAAGCCTCCTCTGGCCTCTAACCCGCCCTCAAACAAGACAACTCCATCCTGCATAACTTTCTGTTGCCTCCTAGCCTCTAACCCTCTAACAGTCTGAGTTGTGGGATGTTATTTCCCTGTTGTCCTAACCTGGGTATCTTCAACCTAACAATATCCCCCAACCCACCAGGCTGTTCTCCTGAAGGAGTATCTATAGGAACAATAGGGTGGGGGGACAGTAGGGCTTAGGGATTTGACCCGTGGATTGTGAAGGCAGTGTAAACAGCAGCAGATCTCCCTCTATACCTCGCTATACAGGCTGGGGGACATTTACATGTCATTACATTTAGTAATAATCACACAAAGGGGAAAAGATTGTTCTCTGTAAATGAATGTATGGCAAGAGAGACTGTTGTCAAAGGCAACCTGTATTATGGGATGAGTGTCTCCATGACCTCTATGATGGGATGAGTGTCTCCATGACCTCTATTATGGGATGAGTGTCTCCATGACCTCTATGATGGGATGAGTGTCTCCGTGACCTCTTATGGGATGAGTGTCTCCGTGACCTCTTATGGGATGAGTGTCTCCGTGACCTCTTATGGGATGAGTGTCTCCGTGACCTCTTATGGGATGAGTGTCCCCGTGACCTCTTATGGGATGAGTGTCTCCGTGACCTCTACTATAGGATGAGTGTCTCCGTGACCTCTACTATAGGATGAGTGTCTCCGTGACCTCTACTATAGGATGAGTGTCTCCGTGACCTCTACTATAGGATGAGTGTCTCCGTGACCTCTACTATAGGATGAGTGTCTCCGTGACCTCTACTATAGGATGAGTGTCTCCGTGACCTGCAGACCAAAGCTTCATACAGTAAATTACACCACAGATAGAGAAGCAGGCAGGGGTCCAGCTAGTTTTGTGACACAGCATTGCACCATATTCCTGCTTCATGCAAGCCTCCAGTATCCTGCCCTCTACCTGGGATGGCAGCAGAGCTCTCCTCCTCTCCTCTCCTCTCCTCTCCTCTCCTCCTCTCCTCTCCTCTCCTCCTCTCCTCTCCTCCTCTCCTCCTCAGCCTCCAGTATCCTGCCCTCTACCTGGGATGGCAGCAGAGCTCTCCTCCTCTCCTCTCCTCCTCTCCTCTCCTCCTCAGCCTCCAGTATCCTGCCCTCTACCTGTGATGGCAGCAGAGCTCTCCTCCTCTCCTCTCCTCTCCTCTCCTCCTCTCCTCTCCTCCTCTCCTCCTCAGCCTCCAGTATCCTGCCCTCTACCTGGGATTCTCCTCCTCTCCTCTCCTCTCCTCTCCTCTCCTCTCCTCTCCTCTCCTCTCCTCTCCTCTCCTCTCCTCTCCTCTCCTCTCCTCTCCTCTCCTCTCCTCTCCTCTCCTCTCCTCTCCTCTCCTCTCCTCTCCTCTCCTACTCTCCTCTTCTTCTCTCCTCTCCTCCTCTCCTCCTCTCCTCCCCTCCTCCCTCCTCTCCTCTCCTCTCCTCTCCTCTTCTTCTCTCCTCTCCTCCTCTCCTCTTCTCCTCTCCTCCTCTCCTCTCCTCTCCTCTCCTCCTCTCCTCCTCTCCTCCTCTCCTCCTCTCCTCTCCTCCTCAGGCTCCAGTATCCTGCCCTCTACCTGGGATAGCAGCAGAGCTCTCCTCCTCTCCTCTCCTCTCCTCTCCTCTCCTCTCCTCTCCTCTCCTCTCCTCTCCTCTCCTCTCCTCTCCTCTCCTCTCCTCTCCTCTCCTCTCCTCTCCTCTCCTCTCCTACTCTCCTCTTCTTCTCTCCTCTCCTCCTCTTCTCCCCTCCTCCCCTCCTCCTCTCCTCTCCTCTCCTATCCTCTCCTCTCCTCTTCTTCTCTCCTCTCCTCCTCTCCTCTCCTCTCCTCTCCTCTCCTCTCCTCTCCTCTCCTCTCCTCTCCTCTCCTCCTCTCCTCCTCTCCTCTCCTCCTCAGGCTCCAGTATCCTGCCCTCTACCTGGGATAGCAGCAGAGCTCTCCTCCTCTCCTCTCCTCTCCTCCTCTCCTCTCCTCTCCTCTCCTCTCCTCTCCTCTCCTCTCCTCTCCTCTCCTCTCCTCTCCTCTCCTCTCCTCTCCTCTCCTCTCCTCTCCTCTCCTCTCCTCTCCTCTCCTCTCCTCTCCTCTCCTCTCCTCTCCTCTCCTCCTCAGCCTCCAGTATCCTGCCCTCTACCTGGGATGGCCCCAGAGCTCTCCTCCCCTCCTCCTCTCCTCTCCTCCTCAGCCTCCAGTGTCCTGCCCTCTACCTGGGATGGCACCAGAGCTCTCCTCCCCTCCTCCTCTCCTCTTCTTCTCTCCTCTCCTCCTCTCCTCTTCTTCTCTCCTCTCCTCTCCTCCTCAGCCTCCAGTATCATGCCCTCTACCTGGGATGGCAGCAGAGCTCCTCCTCTCCTCTCCTCTCCTCTCCTCTCCTCTCCTCTCCTCTCCTCTCCTCTCCTCTCCTCTCCTCTCCTCTCCTCTCCTCTCCTCTCCTCTCCTCTCCTCTCCTCTCCTCTCCTCTCCTCTCCTCCTTTCCTCCAGTATCCTCTTCCCCATTACAGCATGATGTTCCTTGCATGGTGACACCTCTTAAAATGTGTCCACTAGGCGACCAAACCCTTCCTCTCCTCTCCTCTCGTGCCATCACACAAACCCCAAGGAGCTGGTCTCAGCAGCAACCCTCTGGAACATACATTGTATTCAGAAAGTATTCATACCCCCTTGACTTTAGAAATACATTTGATTGATTGATTTATTCCACATTTTGTTGTGTTACAGCCTGAATTCAAAATGGATTCAATTGATTTGTTTTCTCACCCATCTACACACGATACCCCATAATGACATCACAATACCCCATAATGATGAAGTGAAAACATGTTTTTAGAAATCTTAGCAAATGTATTGAAAATTAAATACAGAAATCTAATTGACATAAGTATTCAGACCCTTTGCTAGGGGACTCAAAATTGATCTCAGGTGCTTCCTGTTTCCATTGATCATCCTTGATGATATATAAGGTCTATATAAGGTCCCAAAGTTGACAGTGCCTGTCAGAGCAGAAACCGAGCCAGACGGAAGCCACTCCTGAGAAAAAGGCAAATGACACCAGGAGTCTGCAAAAAGGCACTACTTTGAAGAATCTGAAATGTAAAATATATTTTGATTTGTTTAACACTTTTTTGGTTACTACATGATTCCATATGTGTAATTTCATAGTTTTGATGTCTTCAATATTATTCTACAATGTAGAAAATAGTAAAAATAAAGAAAAACCCTGGAATAAGTTGGTGTTCTAAAACATTTGACCGGTACTGTGTATATATCACTTCTTTCCAAAATAATTCAGACCCCTTGACTTTTTCCACATTTTGTTACGTTACAGCCTTTTTCTAAAATTTATAAAATATCAATAACATGCAGTACAATTTGTAAAAATCTCAACAATCTACAAACATTACCCCATAATGACATCACAATACCCCATAATGACATCACAATACCCCATAATGACATCACAATACCCCATAATGACATCACAATACCCCATAATGACATCACAATACCCCATAATGACATCACAATACCCCATAATGACATCACAATACCCCAATGACATCACAATACCCCATAATGACATCACAATACCCCATAATGACATCACAATACCCCAATGACATCACAGTACCCCATAATGACATCACAATACCCCATAATGACAAATTCAAAGTCAAGGGGTCTGAATACTTTCCGAATGCACTGTACATTAGTATTCAGACCCTTTACTCAGTACTTTGTTGAAGCACCTTTGGCAGCGATTACAGCCTTGAGTCTTCTTGGATATGATGCTACAAGCTTGGCACACCTGTATTTGGGGAGTTTCTCCCATTCTTCTCTGCAGATCCTCTCAAGCTCTGTCAGGTTGGATGGGGAGTGTCTCTGCACAGCTATTTTCAGGTCTCTCCAGAGATGTTCGATCAGGTTAATGTCCGGGCTCTGGCTGGGCCACTCAAAGACTTGTCCTCTCAAAGACTTGTCCTGATGCCACTCCTGCGTTGTCTTGGCTGTGTGCTTAGGGTCGTTTTCCTGTTGGAAGGTGAACCTTTGACCCCGTCCGAGGTCCTGACCAGGTTTTCATCAAGTAACTCTGTACTTTGCTCTGTTTATTTTTGCCTCGATCCTTACTAGTCTCCCAGTCCCTGACACCTGACTAGTCTCCCAGTCCCTGACACCTGACTAGTCTCCCAGGCCCTGACACCTGACTAGTCTCCCAGTCCCTGACACCTGACTAGTCTCCCAGTCCCTGACACCTGACTAGTCTCCCAGTCCCTGACACCTGACTAGTCTCCCAGTCCCTGACACCTGACTAGTCTCCCAGTCCCTGACACCTGACTAGTCTCCCAGTCCCTGACACCTGACTAGTCTCCCAGTCCCTGACGCTGAAAAACATCCCCACAGCCTGAGGTCCTGAGCGCTCTGGAGCAGGTTCATCTCCTGACTAGTCTCCCAGTCCCTGCCGCTGAAAAACATCCCCACAGTCTGAGGTCCTGAGCGCTCTGGAGCAGGTTCATCTCCTGACTAGTCTCCCAGTCCCTGAAAAACATCCCCACAGTCTCCCAGTCCCTGCCACTGAAAAACATCCCCCCATTATCTTTCTCTCGATCCTGACTAGTCTCCCTGCCGCTGAAAAACATCCCCACAGCATGATGCTGCTACCACCATGCTTCACCGTAGGGATGGTGCCAGGTCTCCTCCGGATGTGACGCTTGGCATTTAGGCAAAAGAGTTCAATCTTGGTTTCATCAGACCAGAAAATCTTGTTTCTCATGGTCTGAGAGTCTGTAGGTGCCTTTTGGCAAACTCCAAGTGGGCTGTCATGTGCCTTTTACTGAGGAGCAGCTTCCGTCTGGCCTCTCTACCATAAAGGCCTGATTGGTGGAGTGCTGCAGAGATGGTTGTCCTTCTGGAAGGTTCTCATCTCCACAGAGGAACTCTGGAGCTCTGTCAGAGTGACCATCGGGTTCTTGGTCACCTCCCTGACCACGGCCCTTCTCCCACGATTGCTCAGTTTGGCCGACAGGCAGCCAGCTCTAGGAAGAGTCTTTGTGGTTCCAAACTTCTTCCATTTAAGAATGATGGAGGCCACTGTGTTCTTGGGGACCTTCAATGCAGCAGAAATGTTTTGGTACCCTACCCCAGATCTGTGTTTCGACACAATCCTGTCTCTGAGCTCTACGGACATTCCTTCGACCTCATGACTTGGTTTCTGCTCCGACGTGCACTGTCAACTGTGGGACCTTCTATAGACAGGGGTGTGCCTTTCCAAATCATGTCCAATCAATTTAATTTACCACAAGTGGACTCCAATCTAGTTGTAGAAACATCTCAAGGATGATCAATGGAAACAGGATGTACCTGAGCTTAATTTCGAGTCTCATAGCAAAGAGTCTGAATACTGATGTAAATAAGCTATTTCTGATTGTTTCTTTGTCATTATGCGGTATTGTGTGTAGATTGCTGAGCATTTTTTTAAAGTCAATTTTAGAGTCTTTGACATAACACAATGTTGAAAAAGTCCAGGGTTCGAATACTTTTGGAAAGCACTGTGTGTATATATATCTATATATATATATGTATGTATGTGTATATATATATATATCTCCTAGATATCGGACACTTCAAAAGCTTATTCGTTATAATTTATTTTTGGATGGTTTTCTATGACTGTGTTTTTCAATGCGTTTCTATTGGCTATAGTAGTGAAGGCCAAATTCACTTTGTTGTTGTTATACCTACAGGGGTCCCAAAATTCAAACTCCAATAGTTAAATGATCCTTGGTATGACTCTCTTAAAATAATTCCCTATGTCAGTTTAGTAACACCCCCCTCCCCCTCCCCCTCCCGTGTAAAATATATATATTTTTACACAGGGTGTAAATATTTACTTATGTAAATGATATATTTCTGAATCTCATTTTGAGTAGATGTACAAACATTTTGAACAACACGTTTGCACTTTGTCCTTATCGGGTGAGAAAAATATTTAATTCATTTTGAATTACACAAAATGTGTAAGAAGTCAAGGGGCAGGAATACTTTCTGAAAGCCCTGTCACCAAGCCTCAAATGACTCTGTTCTTCATCCTCTTTCGTTCTTTGTAAAACGCCATTGTAGATAATTGAGGAAGTAGTTTGTTAATATGTATAATTTGTTTTTTAGCAGCGATGCTGTTTGTTTTGTAAATAATGAGAAAGTATTGTGAATGATATATTTGTTGAATGGTTTTAAAAGTCATGTAAACTCCTGAGGCTTTTAAAAAAAAGGGATATTCATAAATTTTGGAAGACAGCAGATGATATGAGGAACAACTAGAGAACTGCTGAAACTATGTTGAATCTGAGAATTACTAGTTTACTGATGGTCTGATAATTAAAATAATGACAAACCTGTTGTCTATAATTAAATGGTCAAATTAACCTGATGGTTTGTTGTCTGTCTTTATGCTAATAACCCAAAAGTAACTTTCCCCAAATGTCCCAAGTTTTTCAGAAATCCTGTGAATTCTGTGAATGTTACTAGTTACTGTGCAACCCTGCACTCTATGGACACCTCCCTGTCCCCTAGGATGACCAGATAACCCTGCTCTGGATGGACACCTCCCTGTCCCCTAGGATGACCAGATAACCCTGCACTCTATGGACACCTCCCTGTCCCCTAGGATGACCAGATAACCCTGCTCTGGATGGACACCTCCCTGTCCCCTAGGATGACCAGATAACCCTGCACTCTATAGACACCTCCCTGTCCCCTAGGATGACCAGATAACCCTGCTCTGGATGGACACCTCCCTGTCCCCTAGGATGACCAGATAACCCTGCACTCTATGGACACCTCCCTGTCCCCTAGGATGACCAGATAACCCTGCACTCTATGGACACCTCCCTGTCCCCTAGGATGACCAGATAACCCTGCTCTGGATGGACACCTCCCTGTCCCCTAGGATGACCAGATAACCCTGCTCTGGATGGACACCTCCCTGTCCCCTAGGATGACCAGATAACCCTGCACTCTATGGACACCTCCCTGTCCCCTAGGATGACCAGATAACCCTGCACTCTATGGACACCTCCCTGTCCCCTAGGATGACCAGATAACCCTACTCTGGATGGACACCTCCCTGTCCCCTAGGATGACCAGATAACCCTGCACTCTATGGACACCTCCCTGTCCCCTAGGATGACCAGATAACCCTGCACTCTATGGACACCTCCCTGTCCCCTAGGATGACCAGATAACCCTACTCTGGATGGACACCTCCCTGTCCCCTAGGATGACCAGATAACCCTGCACTCTATGGACACCTCCCTGTCCCCTAGGATGACCAGATAACCCTGCTCTGGATGGACACCTCCCTGTCCCCTAGGATGACCAGATAACCCTACTCTGGATGGACACCTCCCTGTCCCCTAGGATGACCAGATAACCCTGCACTCTATGGACACCTCCCTGTCCCCTAGGATGACCAGATAACCCTGCTCTGGATGGACACCGCCCTGTCCCCTAGGATGACCAGATAACCCTTCACTCTATGGACACCTCCCTGTCCCCTAGGATGACCAGATAACCCTGCACTCTATGGACACCTCCCTGTCCCCTAGGATGACCAGATAACCCTACTCTGGATGGACACCTCCCTGTCCCATAGGATGACCAGATAACCCTGCACTCTATGGACACCTCCCTGTCCCCTAGGATGACCAGATAACCCTACTCTGGATGGACACCTCCCTGTCCCCTAGGATGACCAGATATGCAGGTGATTAGCTCCTGTATCCATCACCTTGTGATTCAGTATAAATCTAGTGTATAAAGGGCTTGGTGCTCCAGCAGTAGCAGGTCGATAATGAGGCGTTTCTTTTCCACTGTGGTTAAAGTCTGTCCTCTCATCATCTTTATTGGAAATAATGAGCTGTTCTCTTTGAATGCAAGTTTACAGAGCGTTGGCTGTGTTCAGGAGCTCCAATCGGTTTGTATGTGTCCCAACTGGTACCCTATCCCCTATGTAGTGCACTACTTTTGAGCAGGGCCAATGGGGCTATATGTACTATGTAGGGAAGAGGGTGCCATTTGGTATGTAAACTTAGTATTTCCTTTCCTCCAACGTCATTGATATGTTGATTTGGAGCTGTCAGCTATAATAACGTCGTTGATATGTTGGTTTGGCGTGAAGCTGTCGGCTATAATAACGTCTGTCAATTGTCCCTGCTAGATTGTGAATATGCTGAACAAAAAGATTTTACAGTGAAATCTACAGCTTTTGATGCTTTTGTTTAATCACTTTGAGACAGACTCAGATTCTGTTACTGCTGACAGAATTACACCCATAATGGCATGGAGTGCGTCCCAATAACCCCCTATTCCCTACTCAAAAGTAGTGCACTTCATAGGGAATAGGGTGCCATTTGAGATGCATAAGGTATTCAGACCCTATTTTTTAGATTTACCTTTAAAACCTTTAAAACCTCTAGTGACTCCCCATCCCGGGATGGGGAGCGTAATCATCGACAGACACTAATTAGCATAACGCAACGGACATAAATATTCCTAGAAAATATTCCTATTCATGAAAATCACAAGTGAAATATATTGGAACACAGCTTAGCATTTTGTTAATCACCCTGTCATCTCAGATTTTCAAAATATGCTTTACAGCCAAAGGTAGACAAGTATTTGTGTAAGTTTATCGATAGCCTAGCATAGCATTATGCCTTGCTAGCAGCAGGCAACCTTGTCACGAAAATCAGAAAAGCAATCAAATTAAATCGTTTACCTTTGATGAGCTTCGGATGTTTTCACTCACGAGACTCCCAGTTAGATAGCCAATGTTCCTTTTTTCCCAAAATATTATTTTTGTAGGTGAAATAGCTCCGTTTGTTCTTCACGTTTGGCTGAGAAATCCCCCGAAATTGCAGTCACGAAAACCCCGAAAAATATTGACAGAAACATGGCAAACGTTGTTTATAATCAATCCTCAAGGTGTTTTTCAAATATCTATATATATATATATATAATATTGAAAAAGGCTAAGCTGTGTTCGATAACATATCCACCGGGACAATTGGTTTTTCAGTAGGACTGATTGGAATCATGGCTACCTCTGTATTTTACGCGAGAATCACTCTGAGAGCCATCAGGTGGCCAGTTGCGCAATGTAGCCGCTTACGGGTATTCTTCAACATAAATGCGTAAAACTACGTCACAATGCTGTAGACACCTTGGGGAATAAGGAGAAAGAGTCATCTGGTTGATAGCCCATTCACTGCTCAATAGGGACGCATTGGAACACAGAGCTTTCAAAAGATGAGTCACTTCCGAATTGGATTTTGCTCAGGCTTTCGCCTGCAATATCAGTTCTGTTATACTCACAGACAATATTTTTACAGTTTTGGAAACTTTAGAGTGTTTTCTATCCTAAGCTGTCAATTATATGCATATTTTAGCATCTTGTCCTGACAAAATATCCCGTTTACTACGGGAACGTTTTTTTTCCAAAAATGAACATACTGCCCCCTAGTCACAAAAGGTGAGCAGAGGTCTTAATGACGTGGATCTGCCCTGAGCTTTAATGAGCCGTTGTCTTAATGACGTGGATCTGCTCTGAGCTTTAATGAGCAGTTGTCTTAATGACGTGGATCTGCCCTGAGCTTTAATGAGCAGTTGTCTTAATGACGTGGATCTGCCCTGAGCTTTAATGAGCAGTTGTCTTAATGACGTGGATCTGCCCTGAGCTTTACATTGAGATGTATACTATATAAAATCTGTCTCTGGATCCGCCCTGCTCAAGGCTGAACCATAGATATATATACAGTACCAGTCAACAGTTTGGACCTATTCAGTTAAAGGGGTTTTCTTTATTTATGCCATTTTCTTCATTGTGGAATAATAGTGAAGATCAACACTATGAAATAACACATATGGAATCATGTAGTAACTAAAAAAAGTGTTAAACAAATCTAAATATATTTTATATTTGAGATTCTCCAAAATAGCCACCCTTTGCCTCATTGACAGCTTTGCACATTCTTGGCATTCTCTCAACCATCTTCACCTGGAATGCTTTTCCAACAGTCTTTAAGTTTCCCACATATGCTGAGCACTTGTTGGTTTCTTTTCCTTCACTCTACGGTCCAACTCCCAAACCATCTCAACTGGGTTGAGGTCGGGTGATTCTGAAGGCCAGGTCATCTGATGCAGCACTCCATCACTCTCCTCCTTTGTCAAATAGCCCTTACACAGCCTGGAGGTGTGTTGGGTCATTGTCCTGTTGAAAAACAAATGATAGTGCCACTAAGCCCAAACCAGACGGGATGGTGTATCGCTGCAGAATGCTGTGGTAGCCATGCTGGTTAAGTGTGCCTTGAATTCTAAATAAATCACTGATAGTGTTACCAGCAAAGCACCCCCAAACCATCACACCTCTTCCTCCATGCTTCACGGTGGGAACCACACATGCTGAGATCATCCGTTCACCTACTCTGCATCTCACAAAGACACGGTGGTTGGAACCAAAAAATCTCAAATTTGGACTCATCAGACCAAAGTCCAGACTGTCCACCGGTCTAATGTCCAACTCAACAGACCAAAGTACAGACCGTTCCAGACTGTCCACCTAGTGTCATGACTGTCCTGTGAGGATCCGGATGGGTCAGATCAGCTTGGTGGTGAATGACAGTAACCAGGCCTTCTCTCATCCACATAAGAGAGGAGGAGGGAGCTGCACCCGGGTTGAAAGCTCACACCCTGTCGTAAAGGAGAGGAGATCTAAGGTCTCCCTCTCCAGTATGAACCAAAGGAATGTTCTTTGTTAACATACTTTTCCCGCCAATACTCTTAAGGTGATCTAAAGAATAAGAATTTCATATGGGTTGTTATTTTGTGATGTCATTAAAATGTTATAAAGGAAATACTGTAACTTGGAAAGTATATCTGTCAAGTTTCCTTCCGCAATTGTACATTGTGCATATAACATGACAAATGATGAACATGTTTTTGTTAAGATAGGAGTGCGATTTTTGGAGTCATGGAATAATTTCTTATCTATAAACTTTGCACAGTGAGGTCAGAGACCATGTCAGCCTGACGGAACTGTCCGTGTCTATGATTGGTAAAGAAATTAATGTTCGACCAGAAAAGCATGGAGCGGTAGCTACACGTTTGAAATGGTTGGAACTTTGAACCTCAGCACGAGGTGAAGAAAATAAACTCCCCTCCCAGACCAGGAAAGACGGGGAGCTGTAGCCCATGTCTGAAATGGTTTGAACTATCAGCACAAGGAAGAGGCGAGAAACTCCCTTCTCAGACAATCACTGGTACAGCTGATTAGCTACCCTAAGTCAAGTATCTAGAAAATGCTAATTTAATTGGAAATACTGTACTACTCTTCTCAAATCACTGTCGTACGCTACTCTCATCACCCAATGGGAACCAATGAGGAATTGAAAAATGGTATGGTTGAGAGGGATGAGGCAAAAGGTATGGAAGTTAAGTCTGGCAGCCCGACTGATTGGCAAACATACTGCAAATTGAGAAATCATGTGACTAAACTGAATAAAAAATTAACTATACTATGAAACAAAGATACATTATGTAAATAATGATAGTAAAAAGTTTGGGGCACCTTAAATTAAATTTTGGGGGGGAAAACAACTCTGCTTCATTATTCATTGAATCAGATTAATTGAATTCATCACAAAGCCCACCAATATTGTCAACTACTTTAATGACTTTTTCATTGGCAATATAAGCGAACTTAGGGATGAAATGCCACCAACAAACGCTGACACTACACATCCAAGTATATCTGACCATATTATGGAAGACAAGAATTGTCCTTATGAATTCCGTAAAGTCAGTGTGGAAGAGGTGAACATTGTGTTGTTGTCTATCAACAATGACAAGCCACCAAGGTCTCAAGGTCTGACAACTTGGATGGAAAATGACTGAGGATAATAGCAGACGATATTGCCACTCCTATTTGCCACATCTTCAATTTAAGCCTACTAGAGGCCTCAGGCCTGGAGGGAAACTAAAGTCATTCCGCTACCTAAGAATAGTGAATCCCCCTTTACTAGCTCAAATATCCAACCAATCAGCCGGTTATCAACCCTTAGTAAACATCTGGAAAAAATGTGGTTTGACCAGAAACAATGCTATTTTACAGTTAACAAATTGACAACAGACTTTCAGCACGCATATAGGAAGGACATTCAACAAGCACAGCACTTACACAAATGACTGATGATTGGCTGAGAGGAATTGATGATAAAAAGATTGTGGGTAGACTTCAGTGCAGCTTTTGACATTATCGATCACAGTCTGCTGCTGGAAAAACATATGTGTTATGGCTTTACACCACCTGCTATACTACTGGTCAGAAGTTTGGGCTCACTTAGAAATGTCCTTGTTTTTGAAAGAAAATCTTCTTTTTTTTTGTCAATTTAAAATAACATCAAATTGATCAGAAATACAGTGTCGACATTGTTAATGTTGTAAATGACTATTGTAGCTGGAAACGGCAGATTTTTTTATGGAATATCTACATAGGCGTACAGAGGCCCATTATCAGCAACCATCACTCCTGTGTTCCAATGGCATGTTGTGTTAGTTAATCCAAGTTCATCATTTTAAAAGGCTAATTGATCATCAGAAAACCCTTTTGCAATTATGTTAGCATTGCTGAAAACTTTTTTTCTGATTAAAGAAGCAATAAAAGTGGCCTTCTTTAGACTAGTTTAGTACCTGGAGCAACAGCATTTGTGGGTTCGATTACAGGCTCAAAATGGCCAGAAACAAAGACTTTCTTCTGAAACTCATCAACCTGTATTACACTGTACTTCTGATGAAATGTGATGTTTTAATGGACAAAAAAATTGGCTTTTCTTTCAAAACCAAGGACATTTCTAAATGAGCCCAAACTTTTGAACGGTAGTGTATCTTGTATCTAGAACCCAGCTGCAATGCGATTTGTAAAATGACTTGATACCGGTATATATCCTCAATATAGTTTTTTTTTTAATAGTTTTTATTTTTTTTATCTGTAAATATTGTCTTTACTCGATTTTTGGAACTGCACTGTTGGTTAAGGGCTTGCAATTTCACGGTAAGGTCTACTACACCTGTTGTATTCGGCGCATGTGACCAATAACATTTGATTTGATTTGCGTGGAACACAGTGTCGTGTCTTTAGCATTAAAAGTGAAGACTGTTATTTTATCAAATCAATTATCTGTAATTGTTATTAAACCAATCATGTAAATGTAATTAACTAGGAAGTCGGGGCACCACGTAAAATCTTTAGATTATAAAGTTATAAATTCTTCAGATTTTTTTATATCTGATCAATTAGTCTTCTATTAATGAATTATTATTTACCTCACGTCAGTCTCATCTGAACTTCGTAAATTGTTGGTTATCTGCACAAGCCCAGCCTTTACTATAAATGATCCAATACACAAATCAAATCAATCAAATCAAATGTATTTATAAAGCCCTTCATACATCAGCTGATATCTCAAAGTGCTGTACAGAAACCCAGCCTAAAACCCCTGACAGCATGCAATGCAGGTGTTCAAGCACGTTGGCTCGGAAAAACTCCCTAGAAAGGCCAAAACCTAGGAAGAAACCTAGAGAGGAACCAGGCTATGAGGGGTGGCCAGTCCACTTCTGGCTGTGCCGTGTGGAGATTATAACAGAACATGGCCAAGATGTTCAAATGTTCATAAATGACCAGCATGGTCAAATAATAATAATCACAGGCAGAACAGTTGAAACAGGAGCAGCAGCACGGCCAGGTGGACTGGGGACAGCAAGCAGTCATCATGTCAGGTAGTCCTGAGGCATGGTCCTAGGGCTCAGGTCCTCCGAGAGAGAGAAAGAAAGAGAGAATTAGAGAGAGCATAATTAAATTCACACAGGACACCGAATAGGACAGAAGAAGTACTCCAGATATAACAAACTGACCCTAGCCCCCCGACACATAAACTACTGCAGCATAAATACTGGGGGCTGAGACAGGAGGGGTCAGGAGACACTGTGGCCCCATCTGAGGACACCCCCGGACAGGGCCAAACAGGAAGGATATAACCCCACCCACTTTGCCAAAGCACAGCCCCCACACCACTTGAGGGATATCTTCAACCACCTACTTACCATCCTGAGACAAGGCTGAGTATAACCCACAAAGATCTCCGCCACGGCACAACCCAAGGGGGGGCGCCAACCCAGACAGGAAGATCACATCAGTGACTCAACCCACTCAAGTGACGCACCCCTCCTAGGGACGGCATGAAAGAGCACCAGTAAGCCAGTGACTCAGCCCCTGTAATAGGGTTTGAGGCAGAGAATCCCAGTGGAAAGAGGGGAACCGGACAGGCAGAGACAGCAAGGGCGGTTCGTTGCTCCAGAGCCTTTCCGTTCACCTTCACACTCCTGGGCCAGACTACACTCACTAAAATAACCTACTGAAGAGATGAGTCTTCAGTAAAGACTTAAAGGTTGAGACCGAGTTTGCGTTTCTCACATGGGTAGGCAGACCATTCCATAAAAATTGAGCTCTATAGGAGAAAGCCTTGCCTCCAGCTGTTTGCTTAGAAATTCTAGGGACAATTAGGAGGCCTGCGTCTTGTGACCGTAGCGTACGTGTAGGTATGTACGGCAGGACCAAATCAGAGAGACAGGTAGGAGCAAGCCCATGTAATGCTTTGTAGGTTAGCAGTAAAACCTTGAAATCAGCCCTTGCCTTGATAGGAAGCCAGTGTAGGTAGGCTAGCACTGGAGTAATATGATCACATTTTTTGGTTCTAGTCAGGATTCTAGCAGCCGTATTTAGCACTAACTGAAGTTTATTTAGTGCTTTATCTGGGTAGCTGGAAAGTTGAGCATTGCAGCAGTCTAACCTAGAAGTAACAAAAGCATGGATCATTTTTCTGCATCATTTCTGGACAGAAAGTTTCTGATTTTTGCAATGTTACATAGATGGAAAAAAGCTGTCCTTGAAACAGTCTTGATATGTTCGTCAAAAGAGAGATCAGGGTCCAGAGTAACGCCGAGGTTCTTCACAGTTTTATTTGAGACGACTGTACAACCATTAAGATTAATTGTCAGATTCAACAGAAGATCTCTTTGTTTCTTGGGACCTAGAACAAGCATCTCTGTTTTGTCCAAGTTTAAAAGTAGAAAGTTTGCAGCCATCTACTTCCTTATGTCTGAAACACAGGCTTCTAGCGAGGGCAATTTTGGGGCTTCACCATGTTTCATTGAAATGTACAGCTGTGTGTCATCCGCATAGCAGTGAAAGTTTACATTATGTTTTCGAATAACATCCCCAAGAGGTAAAATATATAGTGAAAACAATAGTGGTCCTAAAACGGAACCTTGAGGAACACCGACATTTACAGTTGATTTGTCAGAGGACAAACCATTCACAGAGACAAACTGATATCTTTCCGACAGATAAGATCTAAACCAGGCCAGAACTTGTCCGTGTAGACCAATTTGAGTTTCCAATCTCTCCAAAAGAATGTGGTAATCGATGGTATCAAAAGCAGCACTAAGGTCTAGGAGCACGAGGACAGATGCAGAGCCTCGGTCTGACGCCATTAAAAGGACATTTACCACCTTCACAAGTGCAGTCTCAGGACTATGACGGGGTCTGAAACCAGACTAAAGCATTTTGTATACATTGTCTTCAGGAAGGCAGTGAGTTGCTGTGCAACAGCCTTTTCTAAAAAATTTGATAGGAATGGAAGATTCGATATAGGCCGATAGTTTTTTATATTTTCTGGGTCAAGGTTTGGCTTTTTCAAGAGAGGCTTTATTACTGCCACTTTTAGTGAGTTTGGTACACATCCGGTGGATAGAGAGCTGTTTATTATGTTCAACATAGGAGGGCCAAGCACAGGAAGCAGCTCTTTCAGTAGTTTAGTTGGAATAGGGTCCAGTATGCAGCTTGAAGGTTTAGAGGCCATGATTATTTTCATCATTGTGTCAAGAGATATAGTACTAAAACACTTGAGCGTCTCTCTTGATCCTAGGTCCTGGCAGAGTTGTGCAGACTCAGAAGAACTGAGCTTTGAAGGAATACTCAGATTTAAAGAGGAGTCCATAATTTGCTTTCTAATAATCATGATATTTTCCTCAAAGAAGTTCATGAATTTATTACTGCTGAAGTGAAATCCATCCTCACTTGGGGAATGCTGCTTTTTAGTTAGCTTTGCGACAGTATCAAAAATACATTTTGGATTGTTCTTATTTTCCTCAATTAAGTTGGAAAAATAGGATGATCGAGCAGCAGTAAGGGCTCTACGGTACTGCACAGTACTGTCTTTCCAAGCTAGTCGGAAGACTTCCAGTTTGGTGTGGCGCCATTTCTGTTCCAATTTTCTGGAAGCTTGCTTCAGAGCTCGGGTATTTTCTGTGTACCAGGGAGCTAGTTTCTTATGAGAAATGTTTTTAGTTTTTAGGGGTGCAACTGCATCTAGGGTATTGCGCAAGGTTAAATTGAGTTCCTCAGTTAGGTGGTTAACTGATTTTTGTCCTCTGACGTCCTTGGGTAGGCAGAGGGAGTCTGGAAGGGCATCAAGGAATCTTTGTGTGAATATATAGCACGACTTTTGATGCTCCTTGGTTGGGGTCTGACCAGATTATTTGTTGCAAATGTAAACGTAATAAAATGGTGGTCCGATAGTCCAGGATTATGAGGAAAAACATTAAGATCCACAACATTTATTCCATGGGACAAAACTAGGTCCAGCGTATGACTGTGACAGTGAGTAGGTCCAGAGACATGTTGGACAAAACCCACTGAGTTGATGATGGCTCCGAAAGCCTTTTGGAGTGGGTCTGTGTACTTTTCCATGTGAATATTAAAGTCACCAAAAATTAGAATATTAGAATATTATCTGCTATAGTCACAAGGTCCGATGGGAATTCAGGGAACTCAAGGAACTCAATGAGGAACGCAGTAAATGGCCCAGGAGGCCTGTAAACAGTAGCTATAAAAAGTGATTGAGAGAGGGCCAATTATCTACAATTTCTATATTTTGGGAGGGGCAGAAAACAGTTTTCAACCAGCGATTGAGTTGTGACACCAATTGTCTTAATCATTTATTTACTAACTAACTGAATAATCACAGAAATGCATAAACAAACAAACAGTATATATTGGTTACTAACAATGATAGGGAAGATTCCTAGTGGCCCGATATGACGGCTTGGTGAACTAAGGGAAGTGGGTGTGGCCTGAGAAAGAGCGGGAAAGACCAGAGGGATCACTACACACATAACTACTATAATTACTATAATTATATTAATTGAAATGCTAATCCTTTGCACATGAACTCTCACTCATTTGGGATTAATTGCAATCAATATATACAGTTGAGGTCGGAATGCACTTTATATGCACTCAGGTTGGAGTCAAAACTTGTTTTTTCAACCACTCCACAAATGTCTTGTTAACAAACTATAGTAAAGTAATTTTTCCAACAATTGTTTACAGACAGATTATTTCACTTATAATTCACTATATCACAATTCCAGTGGGTCTGCAGTTTACATACACTAAGTTAACTGTGCCTTTAAACAACTTGGGAAATTCCAGAAAATGATGCCATGGCTTTAGAAGCTTCTGATAGGACAATTGACATCATTTGAGTCAATTGGAGGTGTACCTGTGGATGTATTTCAAGGCCTACCTTCAAACTCAGTGCCTCTTTGCTTGATATCATGGGGAAATCAAAAGAAAAGAAACTTCAGAAAAACAATTGTAAACCTCCACAAGTCTGGTTCATCCTTGGGATCAATTTCCAAACGCCTGAAGGTACCACGTTCATCTGTACAAACAATAGTACGCAAGTATAAACCACATGGGACCACGCAGCTGTCATACCGCTCAGGAAGGAGACGCGTTCTGTCTCCTAGAGATGAACGTACTTTGGTGTGAAAAGTGCAAATCAATTCCAGAACAACAGCAAAGGACCTTGTGAAGATGCTGGAGGAAACAGGTACAAAAGTATCACAGTAAAACGAGTCCTATATTGACATAACCTGAAAGGCCACTCAGCAAGGAAGAAGCCACTGCTCCAAAACTGCCATAAAAAAGTCAGACTAGCAGCAGAACAGTAGAACAGTGAGCAGAGGAACAGTTAGCAGCAGATGTTCTTTACCTCATACTGAAGTGTTTCACCCTGTTCTGTTCAGGACAACCAGGACTACAAGTAGAACCCTTAACTATTTGACACAGTTGCATTCATAAGTTTTAAATGAAGGTCTGTCAAGCAAAAACTAGACAATTAATTTATAAGAATGCGATCTGTACTGAAATTGTTTGCTCAGTGGGAAATGAATATCCAACTAGTCAATGTACATTATAATAGACACTATGTCCTCAAACCATTCTGACTCTACAGACGTTTTTGTGAGTAGACCCCCCCCACCCCCGCTGCCCCTTCAGGATCCGCCTTGCCGTTCTAGCTCAGCCCTCGTTAATCACACAACCTGGTTGGTATCAATGGATGCAGAATAAATAGACGATTCTAATACAAACAAGAAGTATGTATGTTTAAAATGGGTTAGAAGCACTACATCACACCAGTGTACAGATTGTACCCACTTGGTCTTTGCCATTGTTCAGTAATACACATAAAGTCAATATTATTGTCTTAGACATTGTCTTATTGTCTTAGATGAACTCTTCAAGCGACAGGGCTTTGTTATTTCAAGAAGGAATATAAGTGTGGCACCTTTGGTCACTGATCCAGTTCTTTTGACTTGAGGGAGAGGACGTAGATGACTGTGATTTACAATCTGTGTGGTAGACTGTTACGGAGTGCGGCTTGGGCATAGCTCAGTGAATCTGCATGCAGTTCCTGGGAGAGAAGTGGCGGAGGGTGGTTTTTTCTGGCTGTTCTCCAGTCACCGGATGCAGGGCTAGAGGAGTGGCTGGATTGTCTCAGGGAGTTGGAAGTCTGTCCCCTGTGCGGAGTGTTGGGCTGGATGCCGAGGGCAAAGCAGGAGCAGGCCAGCTTCCAGACAGTAGTCTGTCTCCACCTCTTCATTCTACATCCACTGGTGAGTCAGTATTTCACAATATCATTATGATACTGCATTAACCATCCTTACAGTGAAGTAATGACGTCAGGGTGAAGTAATGACGTCAGGGTGAAGTAATGACGTCAGGGTGAAGTAATGACGTCAGAGTGAAGTAATGACGTCAGGGTGAAGTAATGATGTCAGGGTGAAGTAATGACGTCAGGGTGAAGTAATGACGTCAGGGTGAAGTAATGACGTCAGAGTGAAGTAATGACGTCAGAGTGAAGTAATGACGTCAGAGTGAAGTAATGACGTCAGAGTGAAGTAATGACGTCAGAGTGAAGTAATGACGTCAGAGTGAAGTAATGACATCAGAATGAAGTAATGACGTCAGAGTGAAGTGTGTAGCTGTGGGTCTATAGCTGTGAGGAGTAGTATCCGTGGTGTGTAGCTGTGGGTCTCTAGCTGTGAGGAGTAGTATCCGTGGTGTGTAGCTGTGGGTCTATAGCTGTGAGGAGTAGTATCCGTGGTGTGTAGCTGTGGGTCTATAGCTGTGAGGAGTAGTATCCGTGGTGTGTAGCTGTGAGGAGTAGTATCCGTGGTGTGTAGCTGTGAGGAGTAGTATCTGTGGTGTGTAGCTGTGGGTCTATAGCTGTGAGGAGTAGTATCCGAGGTGTGTAGCTGTGGGTCTATAGCTGTGAGGAGTAGTATCCGTGGTGTGTAGCTGTGGGTCTCTAGCTGTGAGGAGTAGTATCCGTGGTGTGTAGCTGTGAGGAGTAGTATCCGTGGTGTGTAGCTGTGGGTCTATAGCTGTGAGGAGTAGTATCCGTGGTGTGTAGCTGTGGGTCTATAGCTGTGAGGAGTAGTATCTGTGGTGTGTAGCTGTGGGTCTATAGCTGTGAGGAGTAGTATCCGTGGTGTGTAGCTGTGGGTCTATAGCTGTGAGGAGTAGTATCCGTGGTGTGTAGCTGTGGGTCTATAGCTGTGAGGAGTAGTATCCGTGGTGTGTAGCTGTGAGGAGTAGTATCCGTGGTGTGTAGCTGTGAGGAGTAGTATCTGTGGTGTGTAGCTGTGGGTCTATAGCTGTGAGGAGTAGTATCCGTGGTGTGTAGCTGTGGGTCTCTAGCTGTGAGGAGTAGTATCCGTGGTGTGTAGCTGTGAGGAGTAGTATCCGTGGTGTGTAGCTGTGGGTCTATAGCTGTGAGGAGTAGTATCCGTGGTGTGTAGCTGTGGGTCTATAGCTGTGAGGAGTAGTATCTGTGGTGTGTAGCTGTGGGTCTATAGCTGTGAGGAGTAGTATCCGTGGTGTGTAGCTGTGGGTCTATAGCTGTGAGGAGTAGTATCCGTGGTGTGTAGCTGTGAGGAGTAGTATCCGTGGTGTGTAGCTGTGAGGAGTAGTATCCGTGGTGTGTAGCTGTGAGGAGTAGTATCCGTGGTGTGTAGCTGTGAGGAGTAGTATCCGTGGTGTGTAGCTGTGAGGAGTAGTATCCGTGGTGTGTAGCTGTGAGGAGTAGTATCCGTGGTGTGTAGCTGTGAGGAGTAGTATCCGTGGTGTGTAGCTGTGGGGAGTAGTATCCGTGGTGTGTAGCTGTGAGGAGTAGTATCCGTGGTGTGTAGCTGTGAGGAGTAGTATCCGTGGTGTGTAGCTGTGAGGAGTAGTATCCGTGGTGTGTAGCTGTGGGTCTATAGCTGTGAGGAGTAGTATCCGTGGTGTGTAGCTGTGAGGAGTAGTATCCGTGGTGTGTAGCTGTGAGGAGTAGTATCCGTGGTGTGTAGCTGTGAGGAGTAGTATCCGTGGTGTGTAGCTGTGGGGAGTAGTATCCGTGGTGTGTAGCTGTGAGGAGTAGTATCCGTGGTGTGTAGCTGTGAGGAGTAGTATCCGTGGTGTGTAGCTGTGGGGAGTAGTATCCGTGGTGTGTAGCTGTGAGGAGTAGTATCCGTGGTGTGTAGCTGTGAGGAGTAGTATCCGTGGTGTGTAGCTGTGGGTCTATAGCTGTGAGGAGTAGTATCCGTGGTGTGTAGCTGTGAGGAGTAGTATCCGTGGTGTGTAGCTGTGAGGAGTAGTATCCGTGGTGTGTAGCTGTGAGGAGTAGTATCCGTGGTGTGTAGCTGTGAGGAGTAGTATCCGTGGTGTGTAGCTGTGAGGAGTAGTATCCGTGGTGTGTAGCTGTGGGGAGTAGTATCCGTGGTGTGTAGCTGTGGGGAGTAGTATCCGTGGTGTGTAGCTGTGAGGAGTAGTATCCGTGGTGTGTAGCTGTGAGGAGTAGTATCCGTGGTGTGTAGCTGTGAGGAGTAGTATCCGTGGTGTGTAGCTGTGAGGAGTAGTATCCGTGGTGTGTAGCTGTGAGGAGTAGTATCCGTGGTGTGTAGCTGTGAGGAGTAGTATCCGTGGTGTGTAGCTGTGAGGAGTAGTATCCGTGGTGTGTAGCTGTGAGGAGTAGTATCCGTGGTGTGTAGCTGTGGGGAGTAGTATCCGTGGTGTGTAGCTGTGGGGAGTAGTATCCGTGGTGTGTAGCTGTGAGGAGTAGTATCCGTGGTGTGTAGCTGTGGGGAGTAGTATCCGTGGTGTGTAGCTGTGAGGAGTAGTATCCGTGGTGTGTAGCTGTGAGGAGTAGTATCCGTGGTGTGTAGCTGTGAGGAGTAGTATCCGTGGTGTGTAGCTGTGAGGAGTAGTATCCGTGGTGTGTAGCTGTGAGGAGTAGTATCCGTGGTGTGTAGCTGTGGGGAGTAGTATCCGTGGTGTGTAGCTGTGAGGAGTAGTATCCGTGGTGTGTAGCTGTGGGTCTATAGCTGTGAGGAGTAGTATCCGTGGTGTGTAGCTGTGAGGAGTAGTATCCGTGGTGTGTAGCTGTGAGGAGTAGTATCCGTGGTGTGTAGCTGTGGTGTTATAAAAGCTCTCAAATTGAGTAGCGACACTAAGAAACAATCATAGTCAAACATGTTTCAAATCAATTCAAACTTTATTTGTCACATGCGCCGAATACAACAATTGTAGACCTTCCCTTCAAATGCTTACTTACAAGCCCTTAAACAACCATGCAGTTCAAGAAAGAGTTAAGAAAATATTTACCAAATAAACTAAAGTTAAAAAACATAGAAAAAGTAACCCAATAAAATAACAATAAGAGGCTATATTCAGGGGGTACTGTACCGAGACAGTGTGGAGGCTATATACAGGGGGTACTGTACCGAGACAGTGTGGAGGCTATATTCAGGGGGTACTGTACCGAGACAGTGTGGAGGCTATATACAGGGGGTACTGTACCGAGACAGTGTGGAGGCTATATACAGGGTGTACTGTACCGAGACAGTGTGGAGGCTATATACAGGGGGTACTGTACCGAGACAGTGTGGAGGCTATATACAGGGGGTACTGTACCGAGACAGTGTGGAGGCTATATACAGGGGGTACTGTACCGAGACAGTGTGGAGGCTATATACAGGGGGTACTGTACCGAGACAGTGTGGAGGCTATATACAGGGGGTACTGTACCGAGACAGTGTGGAGGCTATATACAGGGGGTACTGTACCGAGACAGTGTGGAGGCTATATACAGGGGGTACTGTACCGAGACAGTGTGGAGGCTATATTCAGGGGGTACTGTACCGAGACAGTGTGGAGGCTATATTCAGGGGGTACCGGTACCGAGACAGTGTGGAGGCTATATTCAGGGGGTACCGGTACCGAGACAGTGTGGAGGCTATATTCAGGGGGTACCGGTACAGAGTCAATGTGGAGGCTATATTCAGGGGGTACTGTACCGAGACAGTGTGGAGGCTATATACAGGGGGTACCGGTACCGAGACAGTGTGGAGGCTATATTCAGGGGGTACTGTACCGAGACAGTGTACGGGGGTACAGGTTAGTTCATTTGTTCATGTAGGTGGGGGTGAAGTGACTATGCATAGGTAACAAACAGTAGTACAGGTTAGTTGAGGTGGGGGGGTGAAGTGACTAGTGACTATACATAGGTAACAAACAGTAGTACAGGTTAGTTGAGGTGGGGGGGTGAAGTGACTATTGACTATGCATAGGTAACAAACAGTAGTACAGGTTAGTTGTGGTGGGGGGGTGAAGTGACTAGTGACTATGCATAGGTAACAAACAGTAGTACAGGTTAGTTGAGGTGGGGGGGTGAAGGGACTATGCATAGGTAACAAACAGTAGTACAGGTTAGTTGAGGTGGGGGGGGGGGGTGAAGTGACTTGTGACTATGCATAGGTAACAAACAGTAGTACAGGTTAGTTGAGGTGGGGGGGTGAAGTGACTATTGACTATGCATAGGTAACAAACAGTAGTACAGGTTAGTTGAGGTGGGGGGGTGAAGTGACTATGCATAGGTAACAAACAGTAGTACAGGTTAGTTGAGGTGGGGGGGTGAAGTGACTATGCATAGGTAACAAACAGTAGTACAGGTTAGTTGAGGTGGGGGGGGTGAAGTGACTATGCATAGGTAACAAACAGTAGTACAGGTTAGTTGAGGTGGGGGGGTGAAGTGACTATGCATAGGTAACAAACAGTAGTACAGGTTAGTTGAGGTGGGGGGGTGAAGTGACTATGCATAGGTAACAAACAGCGACTTTCAGCAGTGTACAAAAGGAGGGGGGGATTGTCCAGTGGCCATATGTACCCCCCCGTTCAAAAGTTTGGCGTCACTTTGAAATGTCCTTGTTTTTTTTTGTCCATTAAAATAACATCAAATTGATCAGAAATAAAGTATAGACATTGTTAATGTTGTAAATGACTATTGTAGCTGGAAACGGCTGATTTATTATGGAATATGTACACCTACGTAGGAGTATCTACATAGGTGTAAAGAGGCCCATTATCAGCAACCATCACTCCTGTGTTCCAATGGCACGTTGTGTTAGCTAATCCAGGTGTATCGTTTTAAAAGGCTAATTGATCATTACAAAAACCGAAAACCGAAACTGAAGATGTGTACTACCCCCTTCACAGAACAGCACAAACTGGCCCTAACCAGAATAGAAAGAAGAGTGGGGGGAGCAAGTTGTGTACTGGGAGGGACAAGGTGACTCATGGTACAGGGGGAGGGACAAGGTGACTCATGGTACAGGGGGAGGGACAAGGTGACTCATGGTACAGGGGGAGGGACATGGTGACTCATGGTAAAGAGGGACAAGGTGACTCATGGTACAGAGGGACAAGGTGACTCATGGTACAGAGGGAGGGACACGGTGACTCATGGTACAGGGGGAGGGACAAGGTGACTCATGGTACAGGGGGAGGGACAAGGTGACTCATGGTACAGGGGGAGGGACAAGGTGACTCATGGTACAGGGGAGGGACAAGGTGACTCATGGTACAGGGGAGGGACAAGGTGACTCATGGTACAGGGGGAGGGACATGGTGACTCATGGTAAAGAGGGACATGGTGACTCATGGTAAAGAGGGACACGGTGACTCATGGTACAGAGGGACAAGGTGACTCATGGTACAGGGGGAGGGACAAGGTGACTCATGGTACAGAGGGAGGGACAAGGTGACTCATGGTACAGAGGGAGGGACAAGGTGACTCATGGTACAGAGGGACAAGGTGACTCATGGTACAGAGGGAGGGACAAGGTGACTCATGGTACAGAGGGACAAGGTGACTCATGTTACAGAGGGACAAGGTGACTCATGTTACAGAGGGACAAGGTGACTCATGGTACAGAGGGACAAGCTGACTCATGGTACAGAGGGACAAGCTGACTCATGGTACAGGGGGAGGGACAAGCTGACTCATGGTACAGAGGGACAAGCTGACTCATGGTACAGGGGGAGGGACAAGGTGACTCATGGTAAAGAGGGACAAGGTGACTCATGGTACAGAGGGAGGGACAAGGTGACTCATGGTACAGAGGGACAAGGTGACTCATGGTACAGGGGGAGGGACAAGGTGACTCATGGTACAGAGGGACAAGGTGACTCATGGTACAGAGGGACAAGGTGACTCATGGTACAGAGGGAGGGACAAGGTGACTCATGGTACAGGGGGAGGGACATGGTGACTCATGGTAAAGAGGGACAAGGTGACTCATGGTACAGAGGGACAAGGTGACTCATGGTACAGAGGGAGGGACAAGGTGACTCATGGTACAGGGGGAGGGACATGGTGACTCATGGTAAAGAGGGACATGGTGACTCATGGTAAAGAGGGACAAGGTGACTCATGGTACAGGGGGAGGGACAAGGTGACTCATGGTACAGAGGGAGGGACAAGGTGACTCATGGTACAGAGGGACAAGGTGACTCATGGTACAGAGGGACAAGGTGACTCATGGTACAGAGGGAGGGACAAGGTGACTCATGGTACAGAGGGACAAGGTGACTCATGTTACAGAGGGACAAGGTGACTCATGGTACAGAGGGACAAGCTGACTCATGGTACAGAGGGACAAGCTGATTCATGGTACAGAGGGACAAGCTGACTCATGGTACAGAGGGACAAGCTGACTCATGGTACAGAGGGACAAGCTGACTCATGGTACAGAGGGACAAGCTGACTCATGGTACAGAGGGACAAGGTGACTCATGGTACAGGGGGAGGGACAAGGTGACTCATGGTACAGAGGGACAAGCTGACTCATGGTACAGAGGGACAAGCTGACTCATGGTACAGAGGGACAAGCTGACTCATGGTACAGAGGGAGGGACAAGCTGACTCATGGTACAGAGGGAGGGACAAGGTGACTCATGGTACAGAGGGACAAGGTGACTCATGGTACAGAGGGACAAGGTGACTCACGGTACAGGGGGAGGGACAAGGTGACTCATGGTACAGAGGGAGGGACAAGGTGACTCATGGTACAGAGGGACAAGGTGACTCATGGTACAGAGGGACAAGGTGACTCATGGTACAGAGGGAGGGACAAGGTGACTCATGGTACAGAGGGACAAGGTGACTCATGTTACAGAGGGACAAGGTGACTCATGGTACAGAGGGACAAGGTGACTCATGGTACAGAGGGACAAGCTGACTCATGGTACAGAGGGAGGGACAAGGTGACTCATGGTACAGAGGGACAAGGTGACTCATGGTACAGAGGGACAAGGTGACTCATGGTACAGAGGGAGGGACAAGGTGACTCATGGTACAGAGGGACAAGGTGACTCATGGTACAGAGGGACAAGGTGACTCATGGTACAGAGGGACAAGCTGACTCATGGTACAGAGGGAGGGACAAGCTGACTCATGGTACAGAGGGACAAGGTGACTCATGGTACAGAGGGACAAGGTGACTCATGGTACAGAGGGAGGGACACGGTGACTCATGGTACAGGGGGAGGGACAAGGTGACTCATGGTAAAGAGGGACAAGGTGACTCATGGTACAGAGGGAGGGACAAGGTGACTCATGGTACAGAGGGACAAGGTGACTCATGGTACAGAGGGAGGGACAAGGTGACTCATGGTACAGAGGGAGGGACAAGGTGACTCATGGTACAGAGGGAGGGACAAGGTGACTCATGGTACAGAGGGAGGGACAAGGTGACTCATGGTACAGAGGGACAAGGTGACTCATGGTACAGAGGGACACGCTGACTCATGGTACAGAGGGACACGCTGACTCATGGTACAGAGGGACACGCTGACTCATGGTACAGAGGGACAAGCTGACTCATGGTACAGAGGGACACGCTGACTCATGGTACAGAGGGACACGCTGACTCATGGTACAGAGGGACACGCTGACTCATGGTACAGAGGGACACGCTGACTCATGGTACAGAGGGACACACTGACTCATGGTACAGAGGGACAAGCTGACTCATGGTACAGGGGGAGGGACAAGCTGACTCATGGTACAGAGGGACAAGCTGACTCATGGTACAGAGGGACAAGCTGACTCATGGTACAGAGGGACAAGGTGACTCATGGTACAGGGGGAGGGACAAGGTGACTCATGGTACAGAGGGATAAGCTGACTCATGGTACAGAAGGACAAGCTGACTCATGGTACAGAGAGAGGGACAAGCTGACTCATGGTACAGAGGGAGGGACAAGGTGACTCATGGTACAGGGGGAGGGACAAGGTGACCCATGGTACAGAGGGAGGGACAAGCTGACTCATGGTACAGAGGGACAAGCTGACTCATGGTACAGAGGGACAAGGTGACTCATGGTACAGAGGGACAAGGTGACTCATGGTACAGAGGGGGGGGGGGGGGTTGGTGAGACTTGCTGCTGTGAAGATTGAGAGCTGCATTCACGGAGTAGAGACAGACAGACTGACGGAGCGAGACAGAGACGTCTTCATCATGATGCTGACGAGGTGACAAACTAACGCCCACCTCCACCTGGAAGATCTGGACTTGCTGCTGTGAAGATTGAGAACTAACACCTCCACCTGGAAGAGAGCGATTGAGAACTAACACCTCCACCTGGAAGAGAGAGATTGAGAACTAACACCTCCACCTGGAAGAGAGAGATTGAGAACTAACACCTCCACCTGGAAGATCTGGACTTGCTGCTGTGAAGATTGAGAACTAACACCTCCACCTGGAAGAGAGAGATTGAGAACTAACACATCCACCTGGAAGAGAGAGATTGAGAACGAACACTTCCACCTGGAAGAGAGAGATTGAGAGCTAACACCTCCACCTGGAAGAGAGAGTTTGAGAACTAACACCTCCACCTGGAAGAGAGAGATTGAGAACTAACACCTCCACCTGGAAGATCTGGACTTGCTGCTGTGAAGATTGAGAACTAACACCTCCACCTGGAAGAGAGAGATTGAGAACTAACACCTCCACCTGGAAGAGAGAGATTGAGAACTAACACCTCCACCTGGAAGAGAGAGATTGAGAACTAACACCTCCACCTGGAAGAGAGAGATTGAGAACTAACACCTCCACCTGGAAGATCTGGACTTGCTGCTGTGAAGATTGAGAACTAACACCTCCACCTGGAAGAGAGAGATTGAGAACTAACACCTCCACCTGGAAGAGAGAGATTGAGAACTAACACCTCCACCTGGAAGAGAGAGATTGAGAACTAACACCTCCACCTGGAAGAGAGAGATTGAGAGCTAACACCTCCACCTGGAAGAGAGAGATTGAGAGCTAACACCTCCACCTGGAAGAGAGAGATTGAGAGCTAACACCTCCACCTGGAAGAGAGAGATTGAGAACTAACACCTCCACCTGGAAGAGAGAGATTGAGAACTAACACCTCCACCTGGAAGAGAGAGATTGAGAGCTAACACCTCCACCTGGAAGAGAGAGATTGAGAACTAACACCTCCACCTGGAAGAGAGAGATTGAGAACTAACACCTCCACCTGGAAGAGAGAGATTGAGAACTAACACCTCCACCTGGAAGAGAGAGATTGAGAACTAACACCTCCACCTGGAAGAGAGAGATTGAGAGCTAACACCTCCACCTGGAAGAGAGAGATTGAGAGCTAACACCTCCACCTGGAAGAGAGAGATTGAGAACTAACACCTCCACCTGGAAGAGAGAGATTGAGAACTAACACCTCCACCTGGAAGAGAGAGATTGAGAACTAACACCTCCACCTGGAAGAGAGAGATTGAGAACTAACACCTCCACCTGGAAGAGAGAGATTGAGAACTAACACCTCCACCTGGAAGAGAGAGATTCAGAGCTGCTGGGTGTTCCAGAAAGCAGGATTATTAAAGGCAAAGTCCCTCCATTTTTAATGTTATATTATATACTACTACTATTATATTAGTGAGGTCCTATCGATTCCCTGGGTCATTTCATGTTTTCATGTGTATCTGAGTTATTGGCATTCAAGCAGGCAGACATTTGTCCGGTATGACGTAGTACTGTGGTAAAGTCTCTCTCAGTAGTACTGTGGTAAAGTCTCTCTCAGTATGACGTAGTACTGTGGTAAAGTCTCTCTCAGTAGTACTGTGGTAAAGTCTCTCTCAGTAGTACTGTGGTAAAGTCTCTCTCAGTAGTACTGTGGTAAAGTCTCTCTCAGTAGTACTGTGGTAAAGTCTCTCTCAGTAGTACTGTGGTAAAGTCTCTCTCAGTAGTACTGTGGTAAAGTCTCTCTCAGTATGACGTAGTACTGTGGTAAAGTCTCTCTCAGTAGTACTGTGGTAAAATCTCTCTCAGTAGTACTGTGGTAAAATCTCTCTCAGTAGTACTGTGGTAAAGTCTCTCTCAGTAGTACTGTGGTAGAGTCTCTCTCAGTAGTACTGTGGTAAAGTCTCTCTCAGTATGACGTAGTACTGTGGTAAAGTCTCTCTCAGTAGGACGTAGTACTGTGGTAAAGTCTCTCTCAGTAGTACTGTGGTAGAGTCTCTCTCAGTACTACTGTGGTAAAGTCTCTCTCAGTATGACGTAGTACTGTGGTAAAGTCTCTCTCAGTAGTACTGTGGTAAAATCTCTCTCAGTAGTACTGTGGTAAAATCTCTCTCAGTAGTACTGTGGTAAAGTCTCTCTCAGTATGACGTAGTACTGTGGTAAAGTCTCTCTCAGTAGTACTGTGGTAAAGTCTCTCTCAGTAGTACTGTGGTAGAGTCTCTCTCAGTAGTACTGTGGTAAAGTCTCTCTCAGTATGACGTAGTACTGTGGTAAAGTCTCTCTCAGTAGTACTGTGGTAAAGTCTCTCTCAGTAGGACGTAGTACTGTGGTAAAGTCTCTCTCAGTAGTACTGTGGTAAAGTCTCTCTCAGTAGTACTGTGGTAGAGTCTCTCTCAGTAGTACTGTGGTAAAGTCTCTCTCAGTATGACGTAGTACTGTGGTAAAGTCTCTCTCAGTAGTACTGTGGTAAAATCTCTCTCAGTAGTACTGTGGTAAAATCTCTCTCAGTAGTACTGTGGTAAAGTCTCTCTCAGTATGACGTAGTACTGTGGTAAAGTCTCTCTCAGTAGTACTGTGGTAGAGTCTCTCTCAGTAGTACTGTGGTAAAGTCTCTCTCAGTATGACGTAGTACTGTGGTAAAGTCTCTCTCAGTAGTACTGTGGTAAAGTCTCTCTCAGTAGGACGTAGTACTGTGGTAAAGTCTCTCTCAGTAGTACTGTGGTAAAGTCTCTCTCAGTTGTACTGTGGTAGAGTCTCTCTCAGTAGTACTGTGGTAGAGTCTCTCTCAGTAGTACTGTGGTAAAGTCTCTCTCAGTATGACGTAGTACTGTGGTAAAGTCTCTCAGTATGACGTAGTACTGTGGTAAAGTCTCTCTCAGTAGGATGTAGTACTGTGGTAAAGTCTCTCTCAGTATGACATAGTACTGTGGTATAGTCTCTCAGTAGTACTGTGGTAAAGTCTCTCTCAGTAGTACTGTGGTATAGTCTCTCAGTAGTACTGTGGTAAAGTCTCTCAGTAGTACTGTGGTAAAGTCTCTCTCAGTAGTACTGTGGTAAAGTCTCTCTCAGTATGAAGTAGTACTGTGGTAAAGTCTCTCTCAGTATGAAGTAGTACTGTGGTAAAGTCTCTCTCAGTAGTACTGTGGTAAAGTCGCTCAGTATGACGTAGTACTGTGGTAAAGTCTCTCTCAGTAGTACTGTGGTAAAGTCTCTCTCAGTATGACGTAGTACTGTGGTAAAGTCTCTCAGTATGACGTAGTACTGTGGTAAAGTCTCTCAGTATGACGTAGTACTGTGGTAAAGTCTCTCAGTATGACGTAGTACTGTGGTAAAGTCTCTCAGTATGACGTAGTACTGTGGTAAAGTCTCTCAGTATGACGTAGTACTGTGGTAAAGTCTCTCAGTATGACGTAGTACTGTGGAAAGTCTCTCAGTATGACGTAGTACTGTGGAAAGTCTCTCAGTATGACGTAGTACTGTGGAAAGTCTCTCAGTATGACGTAGTACTGTGGTAAAGTCTCTCAGTATGATGTAGTACTGTGGTAAAGTCTCTCAGTATGACGTAGTACTGTGGTAAAGTCTCTCAGTAGTACTGTGGTAAAGTCTCTCTCAGTAGTACTGTGGTAAAGTCTCTCAGTAGTACTGTGGTAAAGTCTCTCTCAGTAGTACTGTGGTAAAGTCTCTCTCAGTAGTACTGTGGTAAAGTCTCTCAGTAGTACTGTGGTAAAGTCTCTCTCAGTAGTACTGTGGTAAAGTCTCTCAGTATGATGTAGTACTGTGGTAAAGTCTCTCTCAGTAGTACTGTGGTAAAGTCTCTCAGTATGACGTAGTACTGTGGTAAAGTCTCTCTCAGTAGTACTGTGGTAAAGTCTCTCAGTAGTACTGTGGTAAAGTCTCTCTCAGTAGTACTGTGGTAAAGTCTCTCAGTATGATATAGTACTGTGGTAAAGTCTCTCTCACTACACTGGAAGTTAATAGGAATATGAATTGTAGATCACTAAAACGTCTATCATACATGTCAGATTACAATACTGGCTGATGTCATCACTCAGGAGGATGTCTTCTCTCCAATGAGCCGTCGGTCTTATTAGTGAGATATTCCAACCTGGAGAGATGTGTAATTTAACAGAGGGTGTCAGCACATGTTTCCTATGTGTCTGCCTCTTTAGTCCCGGGTGCATTGCATGGTGCTGTTGTTATAGAAAGGAGATGGGGATCCAACGCATCAACGTATAACGCCCCACCCAGCTGACTGTCGACCAATCACGTTCACATTGTCATGCTGCATCACGCGGTTGCTAAGCTAATACTAAGTCAGTGTATACTGTACGTCGAGAAACCACCCCATAGAGAGAGCATTTATTATTATTTTTCTACCTTTATTTTACTAGGCAAGTCAGTTAAGAACAAATTCTTATTTTCAATGACAGCCTAGGAACAGTGGGTTAACTGCCTGTTCAGGGGCAGAACGACAGATTTGTACCTTGTCAGCTCGGGGATTTGAACTTGCAACCTTTCGGTTACTAGTCCAATGCTCTAACCACTAGGCTACACTGCCCCATTGCATTGTGATTTTTGCTAGCTAGCCACCCCATAGAGAGAGCATTGCACTGTGATTTCTGCTAGCTAGCCACCCCATAGAGAGAGCATTGCATTGTGATTTTTGCTAGCTAGCCACCCCATAGAGAGAGCATTGCACTGTGATTTCTGCTAGCTAGCCACCCCATAGAGAGAGTATTGCATTGTGATTTCTGCTAGCTAGCCACCCCATAGAGAGAGCATTGCACTGTGATTTCTGCTAGCTAGCCACCCCACAGAGAGAGCATTGCACTGTGATTTCTGCTAGCTAGCCACCCCATAGAGAGAGCATTGCACTGTGATTTCTGCTAGCTAGCCACCCCATAGAGAGAGCATTGCACTGTGATTTCTGCTAGCTAGCCACCCCATAGAGAGAGCATTGCACTGTGATTTCTGCTAGCTAGCCACCCCATAGAGAGAGCATTGCATTGTGATTTCTGCTAGCTAGCCACCCCATAGAGAGAGCATTGCATTGTGATTTCTGCTAGCTAGCCACCCCATAGAGAGAGCATTGCACTGTGATTTCTGCTAGCTAGCCACCCCATAGAGAGAGCATTGCACTGTGATTTTTGTAGTCGGATTTCCACAAAGATTTCCCATGTTGCTACCAACCTTATTATAACGCCAAAATTAAACATTTGTTCACTAAACAAATATTTGTGTTATTTAACACTGTATATGAAAGGAATGAGTGGATTTTATTCAGTTATTCAGCTAACTTCAATTATCAGATAACTTCGATGAACAGGTAAATCTCTTGGTTTTCTGGCTGCCCCTATTTGACTTGTTTTATTGAATTCAGTTTGGTATCAGAACAGTAGCTCCTCTCTGCAGAAAGCTGAGTATCTTGGCTATTGATGTGTGCCTTAAAATCTTTAGTGTGACTTACCACCATACGAATGTACAAGGGCAGGCCGAGCCGATGACTTCATTTCAAGATGGCTGCTACCAACGTTCCGGTATACCTGTATACCCCCCACCACCATGTTTTATTTGTTTACTCTTCTCCCCAAATGGTAGTTACAGTCCTGTCTCATCGCTGCAACTCCCGTATGGACTTGGGAGAGGCGAAGGTCGAGCGTCCTCCGAAACACAACCCAACCGAGCCGCACTGCCCACTTAATCAGGAAGCACCAATGTGTCGGCGGAAACACCTGCCGACTGTTTTATCTATCTGTTATTCTCATTTACAGCAACAACCTGGGGAATAGTTATAGGGAAGAGGGATGAATGAGCCAATTGTAAACTGGGGATTATTAGGTGACCATGATGGTTTGAGGGCCAGATTGGGAATTTAGCCAGATAAGTGCCATGGGATCTTTAATGAACTCAGAGAGTCAGGACACACGTTTAACATCCCATCTGAAAGACAACACCCTGCACAGGGCAGTGTCCCCAATCACTGCGCTGGGGCATTGTTTAGACCAGAGGAAAGAGTGCCTCCTACTGGCCCTCCAACACCACTTCCAGCAGCATCTGGTCTCCCATCCAGGGACCGACCAGGACCAACCCTGCTTAGCTTCAGAAGCAAGCCAGCAGTGGTATGCAGGGTGGTATGCTGCTGGTTCAGGGTGGTATGCTGCTGGTTCAAGGTGGTAGGCTGCTGGTTCAGGGTGGTAGGCTGCTGGTTCAGGGTGGTAGGCTGCTGGTTCAGGGTGGTATGCTGCTGGTAAGCTGTGTCAACAGGCACTGCTCCCGGCCTGCCACAGGAGTCACTAGAGCACGATGGGACAGGGACATCCCTGCTGGCCAAACCCTCCCCTAACCCGGACGACGCTGGGCCAAACCCTTCCCTAACCCGGGCTAATTGTGCACCGCCCCATGGGTCTCCCGGTCGTGGCCGGCTGCGACAGAACCTGGATTTGAACCCAGAATCTCTAGTGGCACAGCTAGCACTACGATGCAGTGTCTTCGACCACTGCACCACTCAGGAAGCCCCACTACAATGTTTGAGAGAGGTTGATATGGTAGAAATTCTGTTTTTATACTTAACAAATAGCATTTAGGGATTTCAAATATGTAATAGCACTGGAATTATCTAATTTATGGACACTTGGAAACGTCTCTTGAACACACCTGATACCACTTACTAAAACATCTGTCCATTTCTAGTTGTTAGGTCTAACAATCCCATGTTTCCTGATATTGTTCACATGTTGTGGAAGCCATCTGATGTGTTTCCAGCTCTGGTCATCAATAATTAACTTATAACTTGTCAATGAAAGATTACTTTCATTGACAAAAAAACTGTTATTTCATGTGTGTGCTTGATCTAGTGTATTCTGAACTATGTAACTCCTATCTATCTACTGATCATTTCCTCATCATCTCCCAGATGTCTTCTTTCCAAAATATACCAAATATGGGCATGTCAGAATCATGTAATTACACATGAATAGCAAATACTTTTGGGTATGTCTATTTAGGTGGAAATCACAATGTTGTCATTACATCTAAGAGGTTATTAAAAAAGATAAACTTGGGTATTGGATGTTGTTTTCGAGTCAATTATACCTTGCCAATTGTAAGTCTATATTTAAGAATAAACATTTTGACAATTACATAGCTGGCTAATTTAGTAATCCTGCTTTCTGGAACAAACCTCCGAGAAACTGGAGGTAAAGTCACTCTGCTGTACAGTGTCATCTGGAATTATCTGTCAGGGACTGGGAGTGACTTATGAAATCGTCCAATCAGGAACCAGAGGGACAAGAAGCACCCGTCCCCAGAGCGAGAGGAGCAGACAGCATGTTAGTCTGTCATCTCTGAGTCGGTGCAGAAGAACATCAGAACACCCTCTGACTGATTCACTCTCTTTTTTTAAATCACACAACAAACCAATCAGAACACCCTCTGACTGATTCACTCTCTTTTTTTAATCACACAACAAACCAATCAGAACAGGGCAAAAACAATAACTAGTGATGAAGACGGAGGCGTCCAGGACATATTCAACTGTTTTTAACTGTTTCTCAAATGGCAGCCTTTTTCCTTCATAGTGTACTACTTCTGACCGGGCTAGGGTTTAGATCTTACCTAGTGCACTATAGTATGTAGGGTATAGGGAGCCATTTGGGATGCTTCCAAGACCCCAGCTTCTGGTTTAGTCTGTACTTGACTTGACTGCTAGACAAAATGATCAGGTTTTCCTGAAATCCTGGTTTGAGGATTTTGAGTTCCTTCTGATTCCAGGAATCTTCCAAACAGAAGTTCTGGAAAACTTGGGAATTTGGGGGAAATGACCAGAACTTTGCAACCCGTCTTTGACTCCAGTACTGGGTTCTGTGCTATGGGAAAGGGTTTTAAAAAGAGTCACTGATCACCACGTCCACCCAACCGCTGTCTCTCATCACTAGTATCAGTATAGTATCAATATTAAACATGATAATAAATATGGCTGACTCACAAATATGACCTGTGCTTTTTAAAGAAGCTCTCTGCTCTGTTTGTCCCATGTGGGGAGTGGTTCCCTGTGAGAGGTAGGCTGACACATGGGACATGGGATGTGTGAAAAGTCTCTCTAATAGCCATCCATATGATCCGTCTTCCCCAGGATCTCCACATGGCAAAACATCATATATATATATATATATATTTTTTTTTTTGGTGTGGTGAAATCCACAAACGTAAAAAATATATTTAGTGTGTAATTCACCTTTTCTCTAAGCATATTAAACAGTTCATTTCAATATCAACATTATCAGGGAATCACAGGTACAAGTCTCGGCCTAGTCCCAAAGGGCACTCTATTCCCTACTTAGTACACTACTTTAGACCAGAACTCTATGGGCCCTACACTATGTAGGGAATAGGGTGCCTTTTAGGACACAAAACCATCTTCTTCATGTCACCCTGTAAAGGATGTCATATCAACAGAAATGTGCTATACCAGATGTCTGTATCTTAAACATGACTATACATTACTATACAGAACCAAACAGTTTATTGAAACGTCACTTAACAGCATGCTGCAGACATTCTCCTCTTATGTAGTTATGAACTATGACTTAGTGTGGTAACACAGTGGTTGAACTATGACTTAGTGTGGCTGGTAACACAGTGGTTGAACTATGACTTAGTGTGGCTGGTTGAACTATGACTTAGTGTGGCTGGTAACACAGTGGTTGAACTATGACTTAGTGTGGTAACACAGTGGTTGAACTATGACTTAGTGTGGTAACACAGTGGTTGAACTATGACTTAGTGTGGTAACACAGTGATTGAACTATGACTTAGTGTGGCTGGTAACACAGTGGTTGAACTATGACTTAGTGTGGTAACACAGTGGTTGAACTATGACTTAGTGTGGCTGGTAACACAGTGGTTGAACTATGACTTAGTGTGGTAACACAGTGGTTGAACTATGACTTAGTGTGGCTGGTAACACAGTGGTTGAACTATGACTTAGTGTGGCTGGTAACACAGTGGTTGAACTATGACTTAGTGTGGCTGGTAACACAGTGATTGAACTATGACTTAGTGTGGCTGGTAACACAGTGGTTGAACTATGACTTAGTGTGGTAACACAGTGGTTGAACTATGACTTAGTGTGGTAACACAGTGGTTGAACTATGACTTAGTGTGGCTGGTAACACAGTGATTGAACTATGACTTAGTGTGGCTGGTAACACAGTGGTTGAACTATGACTTAGTGTGGTAACACAGTGGTTGAACTATGACTTAGTGTGGTAATACAGTGGTTGAACTATGACTTAGTGTGGTAACACAGTGATTGAACTATGACTTAGTGTGGCTGGTAACACAGTGGTTGAACTATGACTTAGTGTGGTAACACAGTGGTTGAACTATGACTTAGTGTGGCTGGTAACACAGTGGTTGAACTATGACTTAGTGTGGTAACACAGTGGTTGAACTATGACTTAGTGTGGCTGGTAACACAGTGGTTGAACTATGACTTAACAGCATGCTGCAGACATTCTCCTCTTATGTAGTTATGAACTATGACTTAGTGTGGTAACACAGTGGTTGAACTATGACTTAGTGTGGCTGGTAACACAGTGGTTGAACTATGACTTAACAGCATGCTGCAGACATTCTCCTCTTATGTAGTTATGAACTATGACTTAGTGTGGTAACACAGTGGTTGAACTATGACTTAGTGTGGCTGGTAACACAGTGGTTGAACTATGACTTAGTGTGGCTTGTAACACAGTGGTTGAACTATGACTTAGTGTGGTAACACAGTGATTGAACTATGACTTAGTGTGGCTGCTAACACAGTGATTGAACTATGACTTAGTGTGGCTGGTAACACAGTGGTTGAACTATGACTTAGTGTGGTAACACAGTGGTTGAACTATGACTTAGTGTGGCTGGTAACACAGTGATTGAACTATGACTTAGTGTGGCTGGTAACACAGTGATTGAACTATGACTTAACAGCATGCTGCAGACATTCTCCTCTTATGTAGTTATGAACTATGACTTAGTGTGGTAACACAGTGGTTGAACTATGACTTAGTGTGGTAACACAGTGGTTGAACTATGACTTAGTGTGGCTGGTAACACAGTGGTTGAACTATGACTTAGTGTGGTAACACAGTGGTTGAACTATGACTTAGTGTGGTAACACAGTGATTGAACTATGACTTAGTGTGGCTGGTAACACAGTGGTTGAACTATGACTTAGTGTGGTAACACAGTGGTTGAAATATGACTTAGTGTGGTAACACAGTGGTTGAACTATGACTTAGTGTGGTAACACAGTGATTGAACTATGACTTAGTGTGGTAACACAGTGGTTGAACTATGACTTAGTGTGGTAACACAGTGGTTGAACTATGACTTAGTGTGGCTGGTAACACAGTGATTGAACTATGACTTAGTGTGGTAACACTGTGGTTGAACTATGACTTAGTGTGGTAACACAGTGGTTGAAATATGACTTAGTGTGGCTGGTAACACAGTGGTTGAAATATGACTTAGTGTGGCTGGTAACACAGTGATTGAACTATGACTTAGGGTGGTAACACAGTGGTTGAACTATGACTTAGTGTGGCTGGTAACACAGTGATTGAACTATGACTTAGTGTGGTAACACAGTGGTTGAACTATGACTTAGTGTGGCTGGTAACACAGTGATTGAACTATGACTTAGTGTGGCTGGTAACACAGGGATTGAACTATGACTTAGTGTGGCTGGTAACACAGTGGTTGAACTATGACTTAGTGTGGCTGGTAACACAGTGGTTGAACTATGACTTAGTGTGGTAACACAGTGGTTGAAATATGACTTAGTGTGGCTGGTAACACAGTGGTTGAAATATGACTTAGTGTGGCTGGTAACACAGTGATTGAACTATGACTTAGGGTGGTAACACAGTGGTTGAACTATGACTTAGTGTGGCTGGTAACACAGTGATTGAACTATGACTTAGTGTGGTAACACAGTGGTTGAACTATGACTTAGTGTGGCTGGTAACACAGTGATTGAACTATGACTTAGTGTGGCTGGTAACACAGTGATTGAACTATGACTTAGTGTGGCTGGTAACACAGTGGTTGAACTATGACTTAGTGTGGTAACACAGTGGTTGAACTATGACTTAGTGTGGCTGGTAACACAGTGATTGAACTATGACTTAGTGTGGCTGGTAACACAGTGGTTGAACTATGACTTAGTGTGGCTGGTAACACAGTGATTGAACTATGACTTAGTGTGGCTGGTAACACAGGGATTGAACTATGACTTAGTGTGGCTGGTAACACAGTGGTTGAACTATGACTTAGTGTGGCTGGTAACACAGTGGTTGAACTATGACTTAGTGTGGTAACACAGTGGTTGAAATATGACTTAGTGTGGCTGGTAACACAGTGGTTGAAATATGACGTAGTGTGGCTGGTAACACAGTGATTGAACTATGACTTAGGGTGGTAACACAGTGGTTGAACTATGACTTAGTGTGGCTGGTAACACAGTGATTGAACTATGACTTAGTGTGGTAACACAGTGGTTGAACTATGACTTAGTGTGGCTGGTAACACAGTGATTGAACTATGACTTAGTGTGGCTGGTAACACAGTGATTGAACTATGACTTAGTGTGGTAACACAGTGATTGAACTATGACTTAGTGTGGCTGGTAACACAGTGATTGAACTATGACTTAGTGTGGTAACACAGTGGTTGAACTATGACTTAGTGTGGCTGGTAACACAGTGATTGAACTATGACTTAGTGTGGCTGGTAACACAGTGATTGAACTATGACTTAGTGTGGCTGGTAACACAGTGGTTGAACTATGACTTAGTGTGGTAACACAGTGGTTGAACTATGACTTAGTGTGGCTGGTAACACAGTGATTGAACTATGACTTAGTGTGGCTGGTAACACAGTGGTTGAACTATGACTTAGTGTGGCTGGTAACACAGTGATTGAACTATGACTTAGTGTGGCTGGTAACACAGTGATTGAACTATGACTTAGTGTGGCTGGTAACACAGGGATTGAACTATGACTTAGTGTGGCTGGTAACACAGTGGTTGAACTATGACTTAGTGTGGTAACACAGTGGTTGAACTATGACTTAGTGTGGTAACACAGTGGTTGAAATATGACTTCGTGTGGCTGGTAACACAGTGGTTGAAATATGACTTAGTGTGGCTGGTAACACAGTGATTGAACTATGACTTAGGGTGGTAACACAGTGGTTGAACTATGACTTAGTGTGGCTGGTAACACAGTGATTGAACTATGACTTAGTGTGGCTGGTAACACACTGATTGAACTATGACTTAGTGTGGTAACACAGTGATTGAACTATGACTTAGTGTGGCTGGTAACACAGTGATTGAACTATGACTTAGTGTGGTAACACAGTGGTTGAACTATGACTTAGTGTGGCTGGTAACACAGTGATTGAACTATGACTTAGTGTGGCTGGTAACACAGTGATTGAACTATGACTTAGTGTGGCTGGTAACACAGTGGTTGAACTATGACTTAGTGTGGTAACACAGTGGTTGAACTATGACTTAGTGTGGCTGGTAACACAGTGATTGAACTATGACTTAGTGTGGCTGGTAACACAGTGGTTGAACTATGACTTAGTGTGGCTGGTAACACAGTGATTGAACTATGACTTAGTGTGGCTGGTAACACAGTGATTGAACTATGACTTAGTGTGGCTGGCCCTGTTGACCAGAGCCCTATTCCCTATATAGTGCACTACTGTTGACCAGAGCCCTATTCCCTATATAGTGCACTACTGTTGACCAGGACCCTATTCCCTATATAGTGCACTACTGTTGACCAGGACCCTATTCCCTATATAGTACACTACTGTTGACCAGGGCCCTATTCCCTATATAGTACACTACTGTAGACCAGGGCCCTATTCCCTATATAGAACACTACTGTTGACCAGGACCCTATTCCCTATATAGTATACTACTGTAGACCAGGGCCCTATTCCCTATATAGAACACTACTGTTGACCAGGGCCCTATTCCCTATATAGTACACTACTTTAGACCAGGGCCCTATTCCCTATATAGAACACTACTGTTGACCAGGACCCTATTCCCTATATAGAACACTACTGTTGACCAGGACCCTATTCCCTATATAGAACACTACTGTTGACCAGGACCCTATTCCCTATATAGAACACTACTGTTGACCAGGACCCTATTCCCTATATAGAACACTACTGTAGACCAGGGCCCTATTCCCTATATAGAACACTACTGTAGACCAGGGCCCTATTCCCTATATAGAACACTACTGTTGACCAGGGCCCTATTCCCTATATAGAACACTACTGTAGACCAGGGCCCTATTCCCTATATAGAACACTACTGTTGACCAGGACCCTATTCCCTATATAGAACACTACTGTAGACCAGGGCCCTATTCCCTATATAGAACACTACTGTTGACCAGGACCCTATTCCCTATATAGAACACTACTGTTGACCAGGACCCTATTCCCTATATAGAACACTACTGTTGACCAGGACCCTATTCCCTATATAGAACACTACTGTAGACCAGGGCCCTATTCCCTATATAGAACACTACTGTTGACCAGGACCCTATTCCCTATATAGAACACTACTGTTGACCAGGACCCTATTCCCTATATAGAACACTACTGTAGACCAGGGCCCTATTCCCTATATAGAACACTACTGTAGACCAGGGCCCTATTCCCTATATAGAACACTACTGTTGACCAGGGCCCTATTCCCTATATAGAACACTACTGTAGACCAGGGCCCTATTCCCTATATAGAACACTACTGTAGACCAGGGCCCTATTCCCTATATAGTACACTACTGTAGACCAGGACCCTATTCCCTATATAGAACACTACTGTAGACCAGGGCCCTATTCCCTATATAGAACACTACTATAGACCAGGGCCCTATTCCCTATATAACATTAGTACACTACTGTTGACCAGGACCCTATTCCCTATATAGAACACTACTGTTGACCAGGGCCCTATATAGAACACTACTGTTGACCAGGACCCTATTCCCTATATAGTACACTACTGTAGACCAGGGCCCTATTCCCTATATAACATTAGTACACTACTGTTGACCAGGACCCTATTCCCTATATAGTGCACTACTTTAGACCAGGACCCTATTCCCTATATAGTACACTACTGTAGACCAGGGCCCTATTCCCTATATAACATTAGTACACTACTGTTGACCAGAGCCCTATTCCCTATATAGTACACTACTGTAGACCAGGGCCCTATTCCCTATATAGTACACTACTGTTGACCAGGACCCTATTCCCTATATAGTACACTACTGTTGACCAGGACCCTATTCCCTATATAGTACACTACTGTAGACCAGGGCCCTATTCCCTATATAGTACACTACTGTTGACCAGGACCCTATTCCCTATATAGTACACTACTGTTGACCAGGACCCTATATAGTACACTACTGTAGACCAGGGCCCTATTCCCTATATAACATTAGAACACTACTGTAGACCAGGGCCCTATTCCCTATATAGAACACTACTGTAGACCAGGGCCCTATTCCCTATATAGTACACTACTGTAGACCAGGGCCCTATTCCCTATATAACATTAGTACACTATGTAGGGAAAAGGTTGCCATTTCAGACCCAGTCTAGTTCTCTGATATTGTGCTGCTGCGTCTATCAGGACAGCTGGTACTTAGAGGAGGAGAGACTTCAGAACGGTTTAATATATTACACGATGGAGGAATGTTGTGAATGTTTTGGAGCCGTCAGAACCCGGTCGGTCCGTTCGGACAGAGAGTTCAGCCGATCTGAGTGTTCTAGAGGAAACAGCTTCTCTTTCTGTCCTCTGTACACTTGTAAAACACCAACAACCGGTCCTGCACTGAAGCTTACATTTACTGTACATACTGTAGGAATAGGTAGAGTTGAACATGTCTGTCTGTCTGTGTATATATGGAGGGGTAGAATCTCAGGATCATAGAGGAAATGGGGATACCAGAATTCCTTCTGGCACATTAGTACCCTCTCTTCCTTTCCAGGGGCACTGTGAGGTCACCAAAAGAGATGAGGTGGTCCCACTGTGAGGTCACCAAAAGAGATGAGGTGGTCCCACTGTGAGGTCACCAAAAGAGATGAGGTGGTTCCACTGTGAGGTCACCAAAAGAGATGAGGTGGTTCCACTGTGAGGTCACCAAAAGAGATGAGGTGGTTCCACTGTGAGGTCACCAAAAGAGATGAGGTGGTTCCACTGTGAGGTCACCAAAAGAGTTGAGGTGGTTCCTGTTACGATGTGCGCTGAGAGTCAGGAAGCAAGTACAGGGAGTGATTATTTAATAAATAAATGGATACAAAACAAGAAACACTAACAGCACATGAAACAGAAACAATGACACCTGGGAAGGAACCAAAGGGACATATATTGGACAGGTAATCAGGGAGGTGATGGAGTCCAGGCGAGTGTCAATAAGCGCTGGTGCACGTGACGATGGTGACAGGTGTGTGTAATAATCAGCAGTCTGGTGACCTAGAGGACAGAGAGGGAGTATATGTGACAGTTCCCACTGTGAGGTCACCAAAAGAGATGAGGTGGTTCCACTGTGAGGTCACCAAAAGAGATGAGGTGGTTCCACTGTGAGGTCACCAAAAGAGATGAGGTGGTTCCCCTGTGAGGTCACCAAAAGAGATGAGGTGGTTCCCCTGTGAGGTCACCAAAAGAGGTGAGGTGGTTCCACTGTGAGGTCACCAAAAGAGATGAGAGGTGGAAGGAGGAGAGAAGAGTGGTTTGGAGGTGGAAGGAGGAGAGAAGAGTGGTTTGAAGGAGGAGAGAAGAGTGGTTTGGAGGAGTAAGGAGGAGAGAAGAGTGGTTTGGAGGAGTAAGGAGGAGAGAAGAGTGGTTTGGAGGAGGAAGGAGGAGATATAAGTGGTTTGGAGGAGGAAGGAGGAGAGAAGAGTGGTTTGGAGGAGGAAGGAGGAGAGATGAGTGGTTTGGAGGAGGAAGGAGGAGAGAAGAGTGGTTTGGAGGTGGAGAGAAGGGTGGTTTGGAGGAGTAAGGAGGAGAGGAGTGGTTTGGAGGAGTAAGGAGGAGATATAAGTGGTTTGGAGGAGGAAGGAGGAGAGAAGAGTGGTTTGGAGGAGGAAGGAGGAGAGATGAGTGGTTTGGAGGAGGAAGGAGGAGAGATGAGTGGTTTGGAGGAGGAAGGAGGAGAGATGAGTGGTTTGGAGGAGGACGGAGGAGAGAAGAGTGGTTTGGAGGAGGACGGAGGAGAGAAGAGTGGTTTGGAGGAGGACGGAGGAGAGAAGAGTGGTTTGGAGGAGGAAGGAGGAGAGAAGAGTGGTTTGGAGGAGGACGGAGGAGAGAAGAATGGTTTGGAGGAGGACGGAGGAGAGAAGAGTGGTTTGGAGGAGGAAGGAGGAGAGAAGAGTGGTTTGGAGGAGGACGGAGGAGAGAAGAGTGGTTTGGAGGAGGACGGAGGAGAGAAGAGTGGTTTGGAGGAGGACGGAGGAGAGAAGAGTGGTTTGGAGGAGGAAGGAGGAGAGAAGAGTGGTTTGGAGGAGGACGGAGGAGAGAAGAATGGTTTGGAGGAGGACGGAGGAGAGAAGAGTGGTTTGGAGGAGGAAGGAGGAGAGGAGTGGTTTGGAGGAGGAAGGAGGAGAGAAGAGTGGTTTGGAGGAGTAAGGAGGAGAGAAGAGTGGTTTGGAGGAGGAAGGAGGAGAGAAGAGTGGTTTGGAGGAGAGAAGAATGGTTTGGAGGAGGAAGGAGGAGATATGAGTGGTTTGGAGGAGGATGGAGGAGAGAAGAATGGTTTGAAGGAGGAGAGAAGAGTGGTTTGAAGGAGGAGAGAAGAGATGTTTGGAGGAGTAAGGAGGAGAGAAGAGTGGTTTGGAGGAGTAAGGAGGAGAGAAGAGTGGTTTGGAGGAGTAAGGAGGAGATATAAGTGGTTTGGAGGAGGAAGGAGGAGAGAAGAGTGGTTTGGAGGAGGAAGGAGGAGAGATGAGTGGTTTGGAGGAGGAAGGAGGAGAGAAGAGTGGTTTGGAGGTGGAGAGAAGAGTGGTTTGGAGGAGTAAGGAGGAGAGGAGTGGTTTGGAGGAGTAAGGAGGAGATATAAGTGGTTTGGAGGAGGAAGGAGGAGAGAAGAGTGGTTTGGAGGAGGAAGGAGGAGAGATGAGTGGTTTGGAGGAGGAAGGAGGAGAGATGAGTGGTTTGGAGGAGGAAGGAGGAGAGATGAGTGGTTTGGAGGAGGACGGAGGAGAGAAGAGTGGTTTGGAGGAGGACGGAGGAGAGAAGAGTGGTTTGGAGGAGGACGGAGGAGAGAAGAGTGGTTTGGAGGAGGAAGGAGGAGAGAAGAGTGGTTTGGAGGAGGACGGAGGAGAGAAGAATGGTTTGGAGGAGGACGGAGGAGAGAAGAGTGGTTTGGGGGAGGAAGGAGGAGAGGAGTGGTTTGGAGGAGGAAGGAGGAGAGAAGAGTGGTTTGGAGGAGTAAGGAGGAGAGAAGAGTGGTTTGGAGGAGGAAGGAGGAGAGAAGAGTGGTTTGGAGGAGAGAAGAATGGTTTGGAGGAGGAAGGAGGAGATATGAGTGGTTTGGAGGAGGATGGAGGAGAGAAGAATGGTTTGAAGGAGGAGAGAAGAGTGGTTTGGAGGAGAGATGAGTGGTTTGGAGGAGGAAGGAGGAGAGAAGAATGGTTTGAAGGAGGAGAGAAGAGTGGTTTGGAGGAGGAAGGAGGAGAGAAGAGTGGTTTGGAGGAGGAAGGAGGAGAGAAGAGTGGTTTGGAGGAGAGAAGAATGGTTTGGGAGGAGGAAGGAGGAGATATGAGTGGTTTGGAGGAGGAGGACGGAGGAGAGAAGAATGGTTTGGAGGAGGAAGGAGGAGAGAAGAATGGTTTGAAGGAGGAGAGAAGAGTGGTTTGGAGGAGAGATGAGTGGTTTGGAGGTGGGAGGAGAGAAGAGTGGTTTGGAGGAGGAAGGAGGAGAGAAGAGTGGTTTGGAGGAGGAAGGAGGAGAGAAGAGTGGTTTGGAGGAGTAAGGAGGAGAGAAGAGAGGTTTGGAGGAGGAAGGAGGAGAGAAGAGTGGTTTGGAGGAGGAAGGAGGAGAGAAGAGTGGTTTGGAGGAGGAAGGAGGAGAGGAGTGGTTTGGAGGAGGAAGGAGGAGAGAAGAGTGGTTTGGAGGTGGAGAGAAGAGTGGTTTGGAGGAGGAGAGGAGTGGTTTGGAGGAGGAAGGAGGAGAGAAGAGTGGTTTGGAGGAGGAAGGAGGAGAGAAGAGTGGTTTGGAGGAGGAAGGAGGAGAGAAGAATGGTTTGGAGGAGGAAGGAGGAGAGAAGAGTGGTTTGGAGGAGGAAGGAGGAGAGAAGAGTGGTTTGGAGGAGGAAGGAGGAGAGAAGAGTGGTTTGGAGGAGGAAGGAGGAGAGAAGAGTGGTTTGGAGGAGGAAGGAGGAGAGAAGAGTGGTTTGGAGGAGGAAGGAGGAGAGAAGAGTGGTTTGGAGGAGGAAGGAGGAGAGAAGAGTGGTTTGGAGGAGGAAGGAGGAGAGATGAGTGGTTTGGAGGAGGAAGGAGGAGAGGAGTGGTTTGGAGGAGAGAAGAGTGGTTTGGAGGAGGAAGGAGGAGAGGAGTGGTTTGGAGGAGGAAGGAGGAGAGGAGTGGTTTGGAGTTGGAAAGAAGAGTGGTTTGGAGGAGGATAGATGGATAATCCCTTCCTCTTCCTTTACACATTTACATCTCTCTCTCTCTCTCTCTCTCTCTCTCTCTCTCCACCCCTAGGTAAGTCAGTCTGAAGTGTAGTCTATGGAGCCCCAGGGCTAGGTCAGGCCCAGACCAGGGTCTACTGGTATCCGAGCAGCAGCAGCAGGGAGAGGCCCAGTGGAAGGGTCCAGCCCACTGCAGACAGGAGGAGGGGAGGAGCTCCATGGTCCAACAGCCCGGGAGACAGCAGGGTGGAGTCTTCATCATCATCACCCCACAGTCTATCGTTTTCATTCACCTGCATGTGGAGACACAACCACTGTCAGGAAATAGCAGTTTTACGTTTATTTCATTTATCTGGGGAAGAAGGGAAGGGAATTGTTTGATCAAAAAGACAGCACTACTCTGCAAGTTGTCCGGACGTCACCGGCTATTTCCTGTTGCTAATGCATTTACTGTACATGCCAGAATAAAGATCGACCCGTTGAGTCGTATGTTTAGACTAAAGATAGACCCGTTGAGTCGTATGTTTAGACTAAAGATAGACCCCTTGAGTCGTATGTTTAGACTAAAGATAGACCCGTTGAGTCGTATGTTTAGACTAAAGATAGACCCGTTGAGTCGTATGTTTAGACTAAAGATCGACCCGTTGAGTCGTATGTTTAGACTAAAGATCGACCCGTTGAGTCGTATGTTTAGACTAAAGATAGACCCGTTGAGTCGTATGTTTAGACTAAAGATAGACCCGTTGAGTCGTATGTTTAGACTAAAGATCGACCCGTTGAGTCGTATGTTTAGACTAAAGATCGACCCGTTCAGTCGTATGTTTAGACTAAAGATCGACCCGTTCAGTCGTATGTTTAGACTAAAGATAGACCCGTTGAGTCGTATGTTTAGACTAAAGATAGACCCGTTGAGTCGTATGTTTAGACTAAAGATAGACCCGTTGAGTCGTATGTTTAGACTAAAGATAGACCCGTTGAGTCGTATGTTTAGACTAAAGATAGACCCGTTGAGTCGTATGTTTAGACTAAAGATAGACCCGTTGAGTCGTATGTTTAGACTAAAGATAGACCCGTTGAGTCGTATGTTTAGACTAAAGATCGACCCGTTGAGTCGTATGTTTAGACTAAAGATAGACCCGTTGAGTCGTATGTTTAGACTAAAGATCGACCCGTTGAGTCGTATGTTTAGACTAAAGATCGACCCGTTGAGTCGTATGTTTAGACTAAAGATCGACCCGTTGAGTCGTATGTTTAGACTAAAGATAGACCCGTTGAGTCGTATGTTTAGACTAAAGATAGACCGTTGAGTCGTATGTTTAGACTAAAGATAGACCCGTTGAGTCGTATGTTTAGACTAAAGATAGACCCGTTGAGTCGTATGTTTAGACTAAAGATCGACCCGTTGAGTCGTATGTTTAGACTAAAGATAGACCCGTTGAGTCGTATGTTTAGACTAAAGATAGACCCGTTGAGTCGTATGTTTAGACTAAAGATCGACCCGTTGAGTCGTATGTTTAGACTAAAGATAGACCCGTTGAGTCGTATGTTTAGACTAAAGATAGACCCGTTGAGTCGTATGTTTAGACTAAAGATAGACCCGTTGAGTCGTATGTTTAGACTAAAGATAGACCGTTGAGTCGTATGTTTAGACTAAAGATAGACCCGTTGAGTCGTATGTTTAGACTAAAGATCGACCCGTTGAGTCGTATGTTTAGACTAAAGATCGACCCGTTGAGTCGTATGTTTAGACTAAAGATCGACCCGTTGAGTCGTATGTTTAGACTAAAGATCGACCCGTTGAGTCGTATGTTTAGACTAAAGATCGACCCGTTGAGTCGTATGTTTAGACTAAAGATAGACCCGTTGAGTCGTATGTTTAGACTAAAGATAGACCCGTTGAGTTGTATGTTTAGACTAAAGATAGACCCGTTGAGTCGTATGTTTAGACTAAAGATAGACCCGTTGAGTCGTATGTTTAGACTAAAGATAGACCCGTTGAGTCGTATGTTTAGACTGAAGATAGACCGTTGAGTCGTATGTTTAGACTAAAGATAGACCCGTTGAGTCGTATGTTTAGACTAAAGATCGACCCGTTGAGTCGTATGTTTAGACTAAAGATCGACCCGTTGAGTCGTATGTTTAGACTAAAGATCGACCCGTTGAGTCGTATGTTTAGACTAAAGATAGACCCGTTGAGTCGTATGTTTAGACTAAAGATAGACCCGTTGAGTCGTATGTTTAGACTAAAGATAGACCCGTTGAGTCGTATGTTTAGACTGAAGATAGACCGTTGAGTCGTATGTTTAGACTGAAGATCGACCCGTTGAGTCGTATGTTTAGACTAAAGATCGACCCGTTGAGTCGTATGTTTAGACTAAAGATCGACCCGTTGAGTCGTATGTTTAGACTAAAGATAGACCCGTTGAGTCGTATGTTTAGACTAAAGATAGACCCCTTGAGTCGTATGTTTAGTTGTTGCACATATGACTGTCTGCTTGTTGTGTACTGTCCTATCCCAGAAGCTATACTCTCAAGGCGTCTGAGGCAATTTCCTGTTGGGAGTAGATAAACGGAAGGGCATGGCTTCAGATTGTGACTTCCAGGTGGTGTGTGGGGGTGACAGGCATGTAGGGTTCATGGATACTGGATGGACTTAAATATTTCTACTCTGTATTTATTTCAACTTTATTCAACCTGGGAAAAATCCTTGAGGTGACAAAACTCTTTTGAGAGTAGGACCTGGCAAAACCTCAACTACAAACAACTGAAGGACCAAACAGTGCTGGAGCTGTCTGGCCCAGATGGTCAACGCTGTAAGGTCAGAGGTCAGAAGCTGTAGAAAGTAAGCTGCCTCCCTCAGAGTACAAAGACAACACCTTTCTGCTTATTCGTAACGACACGTCTTCAGGTTATGGACTCGTTAGGCAGGTGTCATGATGTTGGCCTGTGGGTGAGGTTAATGACCCCCCCCCCCATAAATACCTTTCTCCCCTCTCTCTCTTGACTCTACTGAAGGACTCTTGTAAAAGCCTTTGTTAAACATAGAGAGTCTGGGAACATCAGAAGATGGGGGGAATGGAACCATATTTTCAGTAATCCAACCAGTGGAAAATATGAGTTGGTACTTAATGAATATGATGTCAGTTTCAGTTGTCATCTGAGACATTATGACTGATGACAGGACGACAAAAACCGTATCTGGGACAGTCTACACATTCTAGTTATCAGATTAACATGGAATTGTTGTGCAATTTCAATGTTTAAATATTAAACTATTTGAGAAAATATTCAATGTAATTTTAGCTTCCAAATGAGAGAATTGGGTTTTCATTAGGTTAAAGCTCTGCTCACTGAGTGGCCCCGCCCCTGTGAAGAGACATTGGTTATAAACTATGAAACGCCCTTCTCTCCCCTCCTCTATAAAGCCCTTGACGAAAATGTAACTTTGTGTTCCGAGGACGACGGTCTCCACGTTGAAAGGGCTCAGATAAGAACCTAACGAAATTAGCATCGAATTTCAACGTGAAGATGATGATCAACACGCCGAAAGGATATAGCATGAGCTTAAAGTATGGCAACTTGGTAAGGAACTTTGAACTCTTATTCTCTCCAGAAGTGATACCTCCTAGCCGTTGAGTTAGCAGCGGCCGCTGTAAACGTGGGCTAGGAAAGGACGGACGACGTATCCAGTCTACAACACAACGACGATACTACAACGTATCCAGTTTACCACCAGAGACACTCTTCAAAGGACAAGGAAGATCTCTGTTTGGCAACATGGCCTTCCATCTACAACCAACCCATTGAAGCGCAGCTCAGAGTAAATATTTCTTGCATTTTCCTTTTCCAAATGGGCAGTTATTTAGAATGCATAAGATTCTGTAGTTACGATAGCATAGCTTCTCCCTTTGTTCTTCAGTCCTCCCGCTCTTTCATTCAAGCCCAACCCCCATTCTGTGTGATTAGTTAGGTATTTAGTAAATAAATAATTAAACCAAAGTTTATATTGCTGATTCCACTTGTTAGCCAGGGTTCGTGAAGATAACCAAGAATTCTACGATGTTCAGATGAGACTGAAATAAGGTGACGATTAAATATTGACTGCTATTGATATAAAATATTACTAGGTCTTTAAGAGTTTATTCGGAAGATAACAGCATATTAACATTCTTTCGTGGTGCCTCTAGTAAATTACATTTACATGATTAGCTTATTCAGGTAATATTAATTACAGAAAATTATTTTATAGAATAGCATGTCATATCACTTAATCCGGCCAAAGACACGACACAGGCCTAGGACCCTAGACCGAGAGCACAGGCTTTTTATTAGTCTGATGAACTAGCTTTACAGCTGAGAAACACATGACACCTGATAAATGCAGGACACCTGATAAATGTAGGACACCTGATAAATGCAGGACAGCTGATAAATGTAGGACACCTGATAAATGCAGGACAGCTGATAAACGTAGGACAGCTGCGCTGACCAACTGGCAAGTGTCTTCACTGACATTTTCAACATATCTCTGATTGAGTCTGTAATACCAACATGTTTCAAGCAGACAACCGTAGTCCCTGTGCCAAGAACACAAAGGCAACCTGCTACAGACCCGTAGCACTCACGTCCGTAGCCATGAGGTGCTTTGAAAGGTTGGTAAATGGCTCACCTCAACACCATTATCCCAGAAACCCTAGACCCACTCCAATTTGCATACCGCCCAAACAGATCCACAGATGATGCAATCTATATTGCACTCCACACTGCCCTTTCCCACCTGGACAAAAGGAACACCTATGTGAGAATGCTGTTCATTGACTACAGCTCAGCTTTCAACACCATAGTGACTCCGACACCATCATTAAGTGTGCAGACGACACAACAGTGGTAGGCTTGATCACGGATAACGACGAGACAGCCTATAGGGAGGAAGTCAGAGACCTGGCCGGGTGGTGCCAGAATAACAACCTATCCCTCTGCGTAACCAAGACTAAGGAGATGATTGTTGACTACAGGAAAAGGAGGACCGAGCACGCCCCCATTCTCATCAGGTTGAGAGCTTCAAGTTCCTTGGTGTCCACATCAACAACAAACTAGAATGGTCCAAACACACCAAGACAATCGTGAAGAGGGCACGACAAAGCCTATTCCCCCTCAGGAAACAAAAAATATGTGGCATGGGTCCTGAGATCCTCAAAAGGTTCTACAGCTGCACCATCGAGAGCATCCTGACTGGTTGCATCACTGCTTGGTACGGCAACTGCTCAGCCTCCAACCGCAAGGCACTTCAGAGGGTAGTGCGTACAGCCCAGTACATCACTGGGGCTAAGCTGCCTGCCATCCAGGACCTCTACACCAGGCGGTGTCAGAGGAAGGCCCTAAAAATTGTCAAAGACCCCAGCCACCCCAGTCATAGAATGTTCTCTCTACTACCGCATGGCAAGCGGTACCGGAGTGCCAAGTTTTATAGCCTCACTACTGTATATAGCCTGTCTTTTTACTGTTGTTTTTATTTCTTTACTTACCTATTGTTCACCTAATACCTTTTTTGCACTGTTGGTTAGAGCCTGTAAGTCAGCATTTCACTGTAAGGTCTACTACACCTGTTGTATTCAGCATTTCACTGTAAGGTCTACTACACCTGTTGTATTCAGCATTTCACTGTAAGGTCTACTACACCTGTTGTATTCAGCATTTCACTGTAAGGTCTACTACACCTGTTGTATTCAGCATTTCACTGTAAGGTCTACTACACCTGTTGTGTTCAGCATTTCACTGTGAGGTCTACTACACCTGTTGTATTCAGCATTTCACTGTAAGGTCTACTACACCTGTTGTATTCAGCATTTCACTGTAAGGTCTACTACACCTGTTGTATTCAGCATTTCACTGTAAGGTCTACTACACCTGTTGTGTTCAGCATTTCACTGTGAGGTCTACTACACCTGTTGTATTCAGCATGTCACTGTTAGGTCTACTACACCTGTTGTATTCAGCACTTCACTGCAAGGTCTACTACACCTGTTGTATTCAGCATTTCACTGTAAGGTCTACTACACCTGTTGTATTCAGCATTTCACTGTAAGGTCTACTACACCTGTTGTATTCAGCATTTCACTGTAAAGTCTACTATACCTGTTGTATTCAGCATTTCACTGTTAGGTCTACTATACCTGTTGTATTCAGCATTTCACTGTAAGCTCTACTACACCTGTAGTATTCAGCATTTCACTGTGAGGTCTCCTACACCTGTTGTATTCAGCATTTCACTGTAAGGTCTACTACACCTGTTGTATTCAGCATTTCACTGTAAGGTCTACTACACCTGTTGTATTCAGCACTTCACTGCAAGGTCTACTACACCTGTTGTATTCAGCATTTCACTGTAAGGTCTACTACACCTGTTGTATTCAGCATTTCACTGTAAGGTCTACTACACCTGTTGTATTCAGCATTTCACTGTAAGGTCTACTACACCTGTTGTATTCAGCATTTCACTGTAAGGTCTACTACACCTGTTGTATTCAGCATTTCACTGTGAGGTGACACATGACAAATAAACTTTGATTTGAATGAGTCTATTGACCATCACCTTAATGAGTCTATTGACCATCACCTTAATGAGTCTATTGACCATCACCTTAATGAGTCTATTGACCATCACCTTAATGAGTCTATTGAGTCTATTGACCATCACCTTAATGAGTCTATTGACGCATCCAGCTGGGACACTCACTGACCATCACCTTAATGAGTCTGTTGACCATCTCCCTGTTGACCATCTCCCTGTTGACCATCTCCCTGTTGACCACATCTCCCTGTTGACCACATATCCCTGTTGACCATCTTCCTGTTGACCATCTCCCTGTTGACCATCTCCATGTTGACCACATCTCCCTGTTGACCATCTCCCTGTTTGACCATCTCCCTGTTGACCATCTCCCTGTTTGACCATCTCCCTGTTTACCATCTCCCTGTTGACCATCTCCCTGTTGACCATCTCCCTCTATTATCATGGCTGGTATTCCCTATATACTAGACCAGGGCCCTATTCCCTATATACTAGGCCAGGGCCCTATTCCCTATATAGTGGACCAGGGCCCTATTCCCTATATACTAGACCAGGGCCCTATTCCCTATATACTAGACCAGGGCCCTATTCCCTATATACTAGACCAGGGCCCTATTCCCTATATACTAGACCAGGGCCCTATTCCCTATATACTAGACCAGGGCCCTATTCCCTATATACTAGACCAGGGCCCTATTCCCTATATACTAGACCAGGGCCCTATTCCCTATATAGTGGACCAGGGCCCTATTCCCTATATACTAGACTAGGGCCCTATTCCCTATATACTAGACCAGGGCCCTATTCCCTATATACTAGACCAGGGCCCTATTCCCTATATACTAGACCAGGGCCCTATTCCCTATATAGTGGACCAGGGCCCTATTCCCTATATACTAGACCAGGGCCCTATTCCCTATATAGTGGACCAGGGCCCTATTCCCTATATACTAGACTAGGGCCCTATTCCCTATATACTAGACCAGGGCCCTATTCCCTATATACTAGACCAGGGCCCTATTCCCTATATATAGACCAGGGCCCTATTCCCTATATACTAGACCAGGGCCCTATTCCCTATATATAGACCAGGGCCCTATTCCCTATATACTAGACCAGGGCCATATTCCCTATATACTAGGCCAGGGCCCTATTCCCTATATACTAGACCAGGGCCCTATTCCCTATATACTAGACCAGGGCCCTATTCCCTATATACTAGACCAGGGCCCTATTCCCTATATACTAGACCAGGGCCCTATTCCCTATATACTAGACCAGGGCCCTATTCCCTATATACTAGACCAGGGCCCTATTCCCTATATAGTGGACCAGGGCCCTATTCCCTATATACTAGACTAGGGCCCTATTCCCTATATACTAGACCAGGGCCCTATTCCCTATATACTAGACCAGGGCCATATTCCCTATATACTAGACCAGGGCCCTATTCCCTATATACTAGACCAGGGCCCTATTCCCTATATACTAGACCAGGGCCCTATTCCCTATATACTAGGCCAGGGCCCTATTCCCTATATAGTGGACCAGGGCCCTATTCCCTATATACTAGACCAGGGCCCTATTCCCTATATACTAGACCAGGGCCCTATTCCCTATATACTAGACCAGGGCCCTATTCCCTATATAGTGGACCAGGGCCCTATTCCCTATATACTAGACCAGGGCCCTATTCCCTATATACTAGGCCAGGGCCCTATTCCCTATATACTAGACCAGGGCCCTATTCCCTATATAGTGTACTACTGTTGACCAGGCCCCTATAGAACCCTATTCCCTATATAGTGCACTAGTGTTGACCAGGCCCCTATAGAACCCTATTCCCTATATAGTGCACTAGTGTTGACCAGGCCCCTATAGAACCCTATTCCCTATATAGTGCACTAGTGTTGACCAGGCCCCTATAGAACCCTATTCCCTATATAGAACACTACTGTTGACCAGGGCCCTATGGAACCCTATTCCCTATATAGAACACTAGTGTTGACCAGGGCCCTATTCCCTATATAGAACACTACTGTTGACCAGGGCCCTATTCCCTATATACTAGACCAGGGCCCTATTCCCTATATACTAGACCAGGGCCCTATTCCCTATATACTAGACCAGGGCCCTATTCCCTATATACTAGACCAGGGCCCTATTCCCTATATACTAGACCAGGGCCCTATTCCCTATATACTAGACCAGGGCCCTATTCCCTATATACTAGACCAGGGCCCTATTCCCTATATACTAGACCAGGGCCCTATTCCCTATATAGTGGACCAGGGCCCTATTCCCTATATACTAGACTAGGGCCCTATTCCCTATATACTAGACCAGGGCCCTATTCCCTATATACTAGACCAGGGAAATATTCCCTATATACTAGACCAGGGCCCTATTCCCTATATACTAGACCAGGGCCCTATTCCCTATATACTAGACCAGGGCCCTATTCCCTATATACTAGGCCAGGGCCCTATTCCCTATATAGTGGACCAGGGCCCTATTCCCTATATACTAGACCAGGGCCCTATTCCCTATATACTAGACCAGGGCCCTATTCCCTATATACTAGACCAGGGCCCTATTCCCTATATAGTGGACCAGGGCCCTATTCCCTATATACTAGACCAGGGCCCTATTCCCTATATACTAGACCAGGGCCCTATTCCTTATATACTAGATCAGGGCCCTATTCCCTATATATAGACCAGGGCCCTATTCCCTATATACTAGACCAGGGCCCTATTCCTTATATACTAGACCAGGGCCCTATTCCCTATATATAGACCAGGGCCCTATTCCCTATATACTAGACCAGGGCCCTATTCCCTATATACTAGACCAGGGCCCTATTCCCTATATACTAGGCCAGGGCCCTATTCCCTATATACTAGGCCAGGGCCCTATTCCCTATATACTAGACCAGGGCCCTATTCCCTATATACTAGACCAGGGCCCTATTCCCTATATAGTGTACTACTGTTGACCAGGCCCCTATAGAACCATATTCCCTATATAGTGCACTAGTGTTGACCAGGCCCCTATAGAACCCTATTCCCTACATAGAACACTAGTGTTGACCAGGGCACTATTCCCTATATAGAACACTACTGTTGACCAGGGCCCTATTCCCTATATACTAGACCAGGGCCCTATTCCCTATATACTAGACCAGGGCCCTATTCCCTATATACTAGACCAGGGCCCTATTCCCTATATACTAGACCAGGGCCCTATTCCCTATATACTAGACCAGGGCCCTATTCCCTATATACTAGACCAGGGCCCTATTCCCTATATACTAGACCAGGGCCCTATTCCCTATATAGTGGACCAGGGCCCTATTCCCTATATACTAGACTAGGGCCCTATTCCCTATATACTAGACCAAGGGCCCTATTCCCTATATACTAGACCAGGGCCATATTCCCTATATACTAGACCAGGGCCCTATTCCCTATATACTAGACCAGGGCCCTATTCCCTATATACTAGACCAGGGCCATATTCCCTATATATAGACCAGGGCCCTATTCCCTATATACTAGACCAGGGCCCTATTCCCTATATATAGACCAGGGCCCTATTCCCTATATACTAGACCAGGGCCATATTCCCTATATATAGACCAGGGCCCTATTCCCTATATACTAGACCAGGGCCCTATTCCCTATATATAGACCAGGGCCCTATTCCCTATATACTAGACCAGGGCCATATTCCCTATATACTAGACCAGGGCCCTATTCCCTATATACTAGACCAGGGCCCTATTCCCTATATACTAGACCAGGGCCCTATTCCCTATATACTAGACCATGGCCCTATTCCCTATATACTAGACCAGGGCCCTATTCCCTATATACTAGACCAGGGCCCTATTCCCTATATAGTGGACCAGGGCCCTATTCCCTATATACTAGACTAGGGCCCTATTCCCTATATACTAGACCAGGGCCCTATTCCCTATATACTAGACCAGGGCCATATTCCCTATATACTAGACCAGGGCCCTATTCCCTATATACTAGACCAGGGCCCTATTCCCTATATACTAGACCAGGGCCCTATTCCCTATATACTAGGCCAGGGCCCTATTCCCTATATAGTGGACCAGGGCCCTATTCCCTATATACTAGACCAGGGCCCTATTCCCTATATACTAGACCAGGGCCCTATTCCCTATATAGTGGACCAGGGCCCTATTCCCTATATAGTGGACCAGGGCCCTATTCCCTATATACTAGACCAGGGCCCTATTCCTATATATACTAGACCAGGGCCCTATTCCCTATATACTAGACCAGGGCCCTATTCCCTATATACTAGACCAGGGCCCTATTCCCTATATATAGACCAGGGCCCTATTCCCTATATACTAGACCAGGGCCCTATTCCCTATATACTAGACCAGGGCCCTATTCCCTATATACTAGACCAGGGCCCTATTCCCTATATACTAGACCAGGGCCCTATTCCCTATATAGTGGACCAGGGCCCTATTCCCTATATACTAGACTAGGGCCCTATTCCCTATATACTAGACCAGGGCCCTATTCCCTATATACTAGACCAGGGCCATATTCCCTATATATAGACCAGGGCCATATTCCCTATATACTAGACCAGGGCCCTATTCCCTATATATAGACCAGGGCCCTATTCCCTATATACTAGACCAGGGCCCTATTCCCTATATACTAGACCAGGGCCATATTCCCTATATACTAGACCAGGGCCCTATTCCCTATATACTAGACCAGGGCCCTATTCCCTATATACTAGACCAGGGCCCTATTCCCTATATACTAGGCCAGGGCCCTATTCCCTATATAGTTGACCAGGGCCCTATTCCCTATATACTAGACCAGGGCCCTATTCCCTATATACTAGACCAGGGCCCTATTCCCTATATAGTGGACCAGGGCCCTATTCCCTATATAGTGGACCAGGGCCCTATTCCCTATATACTAGACCAGGGCCCTATTCCCTATATACTAGACCAGGGCCCTATTCCCTATATACTAGACCAGGGCCCTATTCCCTATATACTAGACCAGGGCCCTATTCCCTATATATAGACCAGGGCCCTATTCCCTATATACTAGACCAGGGCCCTATTCCTTATATACTAGACCAGGGCCCTATTCCCTATATACTAGGCCAGGGCCCTATTCCCTATATACTAGGCCAGGGCCCTATTCCCTATATACTAGACCAGGGCCCTATTCCCTATATAGTGTACTACTGTTGACCAGGCCCCTATAGAACCCTATTCCCTATATAGTGCACTAGTGTTGACCAGGCCCCTATAGAACCCTATTCCCTATATAGTGCACTAGTGTTGACCAGGCCCCTATAGAACCCTATTCCCTATATAGAACACTACTGTTGACCAGGGCCCTATGGAACCCTATTCCCTATATAGAACACTAGTGTTGACCAGGGCCCTATTCCCTATATAGAACACTACTGTTGACCAGGGCCCTATTCCCTATATACTAGACCAGGGCCCTATTCCCTATATACTAGACCAGGGCCCTATTCCCTATATACTAGACCAGGGCCCTATTCCCTATATACTAGACCAGGGCCCTATTCCCTATATACTAGACCAGGGCCCTATTCCCTATATACTAGACCAGGGCCCTATTCCCTATATAGTGGACCAGGGCCCTATTCCCTATATACTAGACTAGGGCCCTATTCCCTATATACTAGACCAGGGCCCTATTCCCTATATACTAGACCAGGGCCATATTCCCTATATACTAGACCAGGGCCCTATTCCCTATATACTAGACCAGGGCCCTATTCCCTATATACTAGACCAGGGCCCTATTCCCTATATACTAGGCCAGGGCCCTATTCCCTATATAGTGGACCAGGGCCCTATTCCCTATATACTAGACCAGGGCCCTATTCCCTATATACTAGACCAGGGCCCTATTCCCTATATAGTGGACCAGGGCCCTATTCCCTATATAGTGGACCAGGGCCCTATTCCCTATATACTAGACCAGGGCCCTATTCCCTATATACTAGACCAGGGCCCTATTCCCTATATACTAGACCAGGGCCCTATTCCCTATATACTAGACCAGGGCCCTATTCCCTATATATAGACCAGGGCCCTATTCCCTATATACTAGACCAGGGCCCTATTCCTTATATACTAGACCAGGGCCCTATTCCCTATATACTAGGCCAGGGCCCTATTCCCTATATACTAGGCCAGGGCCCTATTCCCTATATACTAGGCCAGGGCCCTATTCCCTATATACTAGACCAGGGCCCTATTCCCTATATAGTGTACTACTGTTGACCAGGCCCCTATAGAACCCTATTCCCTATATAGTGCACTATGGTTGACCAGGCCCCTATAGAACCCTATTCCCTATATAGAACACTACTGTTGACCAGGGCCCTATGGAACCCTATTCCCTATATAGAACACTAGTGTTGACCAGGGCCCTATTCCCTATATAGAACACTACTGTTGACCAGGCCCTATTCCCTATATACTAGACCAGGGCCCTATTCCCTATATACTAGACCAGGGCCCTATTCCCTATATACTAGACCAGGGCCCTATTCCCTATATACTAGACCAGGGCCCTATTCCCTATATACTAGACCAGGGCCCTATTCCCTATATACTAGACCAGGGCCCTATTCCCTATATACTAGACCAGGGCCCTATTCCCTATATAGTGGACCAGGGCCCTATTCCCTATATACTAGACTAGGGCCCTATTCCCTATATACTAGACCAGGGCCCTATTCCCTATATACTAGACCAGGGCCATATTCCCTATATACTAGACCAGGGCCCTATTCCCTATATACTAGACCAGGGCCCTATTCCCTATATACTAGACCAGGGCCCTATTCCCTATATACTAGACCAGGGCCCTATTCCCTATATAGTGGACCAGGGCCCTATTCCCTATATACTAGACCAGGGCCCTATTCCCTATATACTAGACCAGGGCCCTATTCCCTATATAGTGGACCAGGGCCCTATTCCCTATATAGTGGACCAGGGCCCTATTCCCTATATACTAGACCAGGGCCCTATTCCCTATATACTAGACCAGGGCCCTATTCCCTATATACTAGACCAGGGCCCTATTCCCTATATACTAGACCAGGGCCCTATTCCCTATATATAGACCAGGGCCCTATTCCCTATATACTAGACCAGGGCCCTATTCCTTATATACTAGACCAGGGCCCTATTCCCTATATACTAGACCAGGGCCCTATTCCCTATATAGTGTACTACTGTTGACCAGGCCCCTATAGAACCCTATTCCCTATATAGTGCACTAGTGTTGACCAGGCCCCTATAGAACCCTATTCCCTATATAGTGCACTAGTGTTGACCAGGCCCCTATAGAACCCTATTCCCTATATAGTGCACTAGTGTTGACCAGGCCCCTATAGAACCCTATTCCCTATATAGAACACTACTGTTGACCAGGGCCCTATGGAACCCTATTCCCTATATAGAACACTAGTGTTGACCAGGGCCCTATTCCCTATATAGAACACTACTGTTGACCAGGGCCCTATTCCCTATATACTAGACCAGGGCCCTATTCCCTATATACTAGACCAGGGCCCTATTCCCTATATACTAGACCAGGGCCCTATTCCCTATATACTAGACCAGGGCCCTATTCCCTATATACTAGACCAGGGCCCTATTCCCTATATACTAGACCAGGGCCCTATTCCCTATATAGTGGACCAGGGCCCTATTCCCTATATACTAGACTAGGGCCCTATTCCCTATATACTAGACCAGGGCCCTATTCCCTATATACTAGACCAGGGCCCTATTCCCTATATACTAGACCAGGGCCCTATTCCCTATATACTAGGCCAGGGCCCTATTCCCTATATAGTGGACCAGGGCCCTATTCCCTATATACTAGACCAGGGCCCTATTCCCTATATACTAGACCAGGGCCCTATTCCCTATATACTAGACCAGGGCCCTATTCCCTATATACTAGACCAGGGCCCTATTCCCTATATACTAGACCAGGGCCCCATTCCCTATATACTAGACCAGGGCCCTATTCCCTATATATAGACCAGGGCCCTATTCCCTATATACTAGACCAGGGCCCTATTCCTTATATACTAGACCAGGGCCCTATTCCCTATATATAGACCAGGGCCCTATTCCCTATATACTAGACCAGGGCCATATTCCCTATATACTAGGCCAGGGCCCTATTCCCTATATACTAGGCCAGGGCCCTATTCCCTATATACTAGACCAGGGCCCTATTCCCTATATACTAGACCAGGGCCCTATTCCCTATATACTAGACCAGGGCCCTATTCCCTATATACTAGACCAGGGCCCTATTCCCTATATACTAGACCAGGGCCCTATTCCCTATATACTAGACCAGGGCCCTATTCCCTATATACTAGACCAGGGCCCTATTCCCTATATAGTGGACCAGGGCCCTATTCCCTATATACTAGACTAGGGCCCTATTCCCTATATACTAGACCAGGGCCCTATTCCCTATATACTAGACCAGGGCCATATTCCCTATATACTAGACCAGGGCCCTATTCCCTATATACTAGACCAGGGCCCTATTCCCTATATACTAGACCAGGGCCCTATTCCCTATATACTAGACCAGGGCCCTATTCCCTATATAGTGGACCAGGGCCCTATTCCCTATATACTAGACCAGGGCCCTATTCCCTATATACTAGACCAGGGCCCTATTCCCTATATAGTGGACCAGGGCCCTATTCCCTATATAGTGGACCAGGGCCCTATTCCCTATATACTAGACCAGGGCCCTATTCCCTATATACTAGACCAGGGCCCTATTCCCTATATACTAGACCAGGGCCCTATTCCCTATATACTAGACCAGGGCCCTATTCCCTATATATAGACCAGGGCCCTATTCCCTATATACTAGACCAGGGCCCTATTCCTTATATACTAGACCAGGGCCCTATTCCCTATATACTAGGCCAGGGCCCTATTCCCTATATACTAGGCCAGGGCCCTATTCCCTATATACTAGACCAGGGCCCTATTCCCTATATAGTGTACTACTGTTGACCAGGCCCCTATAGAACCCTATTCCCTATATAGTGCACTAGTGTTGACCAGGCCCCTATAGAACCCTATTCCCTATATAGTGCACTAGTGTTGACCAGGCCCCTATAGAACCCTATTCCCTATATAGTGCACTAGTGTTGACCAGGCCCCTATAGAACCCTATTCCCTATATAGAACACTACTGTTGACCAGGGCCCTATGGAACCCTATTCCCTATATAGAACACTAGTGTTGACCAGGGCCCTATTCCCTATATAGAACACTACTGTTGACCAGGGCCCTATTCCCTATATACTAGACCAGGGCCCTATTCCCTATATACTAGACCAGGGCCCTATTCCCTATATACTAGACCAGGGCCCTATTCCCTATATACTAGACCAGGGCCCTATTCCCTATATACTAGACCAGGGCCCTATTCCCTATATACTAGACCAGGGCCCTATTCCCTATATACTAGACCAGGGCCCTATTCCCTATATAGTGGACCAGGGCCCTATTCCCTATATACTAGACTAGGGCCCTATTCCCTATATACTAGACCAGGGCCCTATTCCCTATATACTAGACCAGGGCCCTATTCCCTATATACTAGACCAGGGCCCTATTCCCTATATACTAGGCCAGGGCCCTATTCCCTATATAGTGGACCAGGGCCCTATTCCCTATATACTAGACCAGGGCCCTATTCCCTATATACTAGACCAGGGCCCTATTCCCTATATACTAGACCAGGGCCCTATTCCCTATATACTAGACCAGGGCCCTATTCCCTATATACTAGACCAGGGCCCCATTCCCTATATACTAGACCAGGGCCCTATTCCCTATATATAGACCAGGGCCCTATTCCCTATATACTAGACCAGGGCCCTATTCCTTATATACTAGACCAGGGCCCTATTCCCTATATATAGACCAGGGCCCTATTCCCTATATACTAGACCAGGGCCATATTCCCTATATACTAGGCCAGGGCCCTATTCCCTATATACTAGGCCAGGGCCCTATTCCCTATATACTAGACCAGGGCCCTATTCCCTATATACTAGACCAGGGCCCTATTCCCTATATAGTGTACTACTGTTGACCAGGGCCCAATGGGAGTAGTGTAGAATACAGCGTAGATATTTCAAAACTTTGCCTCACTTCATTTCTCTTATCTGTTTTCTCTCACCTTAATGAGTCTATTGACCATCACCTTAATGAGTCTATTGACCATCACCTTAATGAGTCTATTGACCATCACCTTAATGAGTCTATTGACCATCACCTTAATGAGTCTATTGACCATCACCTTAATGAGTCTATTGACCATCACCTTAATGAGTCTATTGACCATCACCTTAATGAGTCTATTGACCATCACCTTAATGAGTCTATTGACGCATCCAGCTGGGACACTCACTGACCATCACCTTTATGATTCTGTTGACCATCTCCCTGTTGACCACATCTCCCTGTTGACCACCTCTCCCTGTTGACCATCTTCCTGTTGACCATCTCCCTGTTGACCACATCTCCCTGTTGACCATCTTCCTGTTGACCATCTCCCTGTTGACCATCTCCCTGTTGACCATCTCACTGTTGACCATCTCCCTGTTTGACCACATCTTCCTGTTGACCATCTTCCTGTTGACCATCTTCCTGTTGACCATCTTCCTGTTGACCATCTCCCTGTTGACCATCTCCCTGTTGAACATCTCCCTGTTGACCATCTCCCTGTTTGACCACATCTCCCTGTTGACCACATCTCCCTGTTGACCATCTTCCTGTTGACCATCTCCCTGTTGACCATCTCCCTGTTAACCACATCTCCCTGTTGACCATCTCCCTGTTTGACCATCTCCCTGTTTACCATCTCCCTGTTTACCTTCTCCCTGTCTCCTCTGCTCTCCCCACCTGTCCTCTCCTCTGCTTTCCTCCACCTGTCCTCTCCTCTGCTTTCCTCCACCTGTCCTCTCCTCTGCTTTCCTCCACCTGTCCTCTCCTCTGCTATCCTCCACCTGTCCTCTCATCTGCTTTCCTCCACCTGTCCTCTCCTCTGCTTTCCTCCACCTGTCCTCTCCTCTGCTTTCCTCCACCTGTCCTCTCCTCTGCTCTCCTCCACCTGTCCTCTCCTCTGCTTTCCTTCACCTGTCCTCTCCTCTGCTTTCCTCCACCTGTCCTCTCCTCTGCTTTCCTCCACCTGTCCTCTCCTCTGCTTTCCTTCACCTGTCCTCTCCTCTGCTTTCCTTCACCTGTCCTCTCCTCTGCTTTCCTCCACCTGTCCTCTCCTCTGCTTTCCTTCACCTGTCCTCTCCTCTGCTTTCCTCCACCTGTCCTCTCCTCTGCTTTCCTTCACCTGTCCTCTCCTCTGCTTTCCTCCACCTGTCCTCTCCTCTGCTTTCCTCCACCTGTCCTCTCCTCCCTCGATGCATCTCTTTCACAGCTCCACCTCACCTGAGTGGGTATCTGTTCTCTCAGGACATTCTGTTTTGTTTCCATGGTGATACCAGGGACGGTGGTTGCCGGGCGCTGGATGTGGTTGTTGGGGGTAGCGAGAGTGGGGCTGGGTGTGTCTGGTTGGTTAGCTGCTCCGATGGAGGACTGCTTGTCTGTCTCGTTCCCAAACGCCATCATGGCTTTCTCTGTTCAGAATAATCAAGAGGAGAGTCAAGTGAAGTGTGTGACTTTTAGTCTTCACAACTTATTGGATTTTTAACATTACAGTAACAACTTTTTGTAAACTTAAGATTACAATTTTAATAAACATTTAAAAAAAGATGAATGACATGGACAAAAAATGACATGGACAAAATGACATGGATGACATGGACAAAAAAAAATGATGGAAATTGAACTTTTGGCATACTAACTATATTCAGACTAATCACTGTATATACTAAAATCACGCCACAAAGAGTAGAGTTAGTGTGGTAAGTATTCAAACACAGTCAATGTCTCTCAACACCACAACACAATGTCTCTCTCAACACCACAACACAATGTCTCTCAACACCACAACACAATGTCTCTCTCAACACCACAACACAATGTCTCTCAACACCACAACACAATGTCTCTCTCAACACCACAACACAATGTCTCTCAACACCACAACACAATGTCTCTCAACACCACAACACAATGTCTCTCAACACCACAACACAATGTCTCTCTCAACACCACAACACAATGTCTCTCAACACCACAACACAATGTCTCTCAACACCACAACACAATGTCTCTCAACACCACAACACAATGTCTCTCTCAACACCACAACACAATGTCTCTCTCAACACCACAACACAATGTCTCTCTCAACACCACAACACAATGTCGCTCTCAACACCACAACACAATGTCTCTCTCAACACCACAACACAATGTCTCTCAACACCACAACACAATGTCGCTCTCAACACCACAACACAATGTCTCTCAACACCACAACACAATGTCTCTCTCAACACCACAACACAATGTCTCTCAACACCACAACACAATGTCTCTCTCAACACCACAACACAATGTCTCTCAACACCACAACACAATGTCTCTCAACACCACAACACAATGTCTCTCTCAACACCACAACACAATGTCTCTCAACACCACAACACAATGTCTCTCAACACCACAACACAATGTCTCTCAACACCACAACACAATGTCTCTCAACACCACAACACAATGTCTCTCTCAACACCACAACACAATGTCTCTCTCAACACCACAACACAATGTCTCTCTCAACACCACAACACAATGTCTCTCAACACCACAACACAATGTCTCTCTCAACACCACAACACAATGTCTCTCTCAACACCACAACACAATGTCTCTCTCAACACCACAACACAATGTCTCTCTCAACACCACAACACAATGTCTCTCAACACCACAACACAATGTCTCTCAACACCACAACACAATGTCTCTCAACACCACAACACAATGTCTCTCTCAACACCACAACACAATGTCTCTCTCAACACCACAACACAATGTCTCTCTCAACACCACAACACAATGTCTCTCTCAACACCACAACACAATGTCTCTCTCAACACCACAACACAATGTCTCTCTCAACACCACAACACAATGTCTCTCTCAACACCACAACACAATGTCTCTCTCAACACCACAACACAATGTCTCTCAACACCACAACACAATGTCTCTCAACACCACAACACAATGTCTCTCAACACCACAACACAATGTCTCTCTCAACACCACAACACAATGTCTCTCAACACCACAACACAATGTCTCTCTCAACACCACAACACAATGTCTCTCAACACCACAACACAATGTCTCTCTCAACACCACAACACAATGTCTCTCTCAACACCACAACACAATGTCTCTCTCAACACCACAACACAATGTCTCTCTCAACACCACAACACAATGTCTCTCTCAACACCACAACACAATGTCTCTCAACACCACAACACAATGTCTCTCAACACCACAACACAATGTCTCTCTCAACACCACAACACAATGTCTCTCAACACCACAACACAATGTCTCTCAACACCACAACACAATGTCTCTCTCAACACCACAACACAATGTCTCTCAACACCACAACACAATGTCTCTCTCAACACCACAACACAATGTCTCTCTCAACACCACAACACAATGTCTCTCTCAACACCACAACACAATGTCTCTCAACACCACAACACAATGTCTCTCTCAACACCACAACACAATGTCTCTCTCAACACCACAACACAATGTCTCTCTCAACACCACAACACAATGTCTCTCAACACCACAACACAATGTCTCTCTCAACACCACAACACAATGTCTCTCAACACCACAACACAATGTCTCTCAACACCACAACACAATGTCTCTCTCAACACCACAACACAATGTCTCTCAACACCACAACACAATGTCTCTCTCAACACCACAACACAATGTCTCTCAACACCACAACACAATGTCTCTCTCAACACCACAACACAATGTCTCTCTCAACACCACAACACAATGTCTCTCTCAACACCACAACACAATGTCTCTCTCAACACCACAACACAATGTCTCTCTCAACACCACAACACAATGTCTCTCTCAACACCACAACACAATGTCTCTCAACACCACAACACAATGTCTCTCTCAACACCACAACACAATGTCTCTCTCAACACCACAACACAATGTCTCTCAACACCACAACACAATGTCTCTCTCAACACCACAACACAATGTCTCTCAACACCACAACACAATGTCTCTCTCAACACCACAACACAATGTCTCTCAACACCACAACACAATGTCTCTCTCAACACCACAACACAATGTCTCTCCCACCAGAGAACAGCCGTTTAAATTCTTTACCACACACTTTAATGGTACAACATACTGCTGCAGCTAATTAAAGAGGCAGGCTGCAACAAGGCAACACTGTCATCCAATCACAGAACATAGACAATAGTCCAAGAGACAGATGTGCGTGTTGGTGTAAAGCTGTCTCTCTGTGTGTGTGTGTGTGTCTCTGTGTGTCTCTCTGTGTCTCTCTGTGTGTCTCTGTGTGTCTCTGTGTGTCTCTCTCTCTCTCTGTGTATGTGTATGTGTGTGTGTGTGTGTCTCTCTCTCTGTGTGTCTCTGTGTGTCTATGTGTGTGTGTGTGTGTCTCTGTGTGTGTGTGTGTGTGTGTGTGTGTGTGTGTGTGTGTGTGTGTGTGTGTGTGTGAGCATTACAGAGCTGTAGCTACAGCATTCTGCGGCTATTAAATGTAAGGGTGCCCATCAGGTCCCATAAGGTTCTATAAGGTCCCATCAGGTCCTATAAGGTTCTATAAGGTCCCATAAGGTTCTATAAGGTCCCATCAGGTCCTATAAGGTTCTATAAGGTCCCATCAGGTCCCATAAGGTTCTATAAGGTCCCATCAGGTCCTATAAGGTTCTATAAGAGGTGAACACTGTATGGGTGCCCATAAGGTTCGATAAGGTCCTTTACGGTTCTATAAGGTCCCATCAGGTCCTATACGGTCTCATAAGGTCCCATAAGGTTCTATAAGGTCCCATCAGGTCCTATAAGGTTCTATAAGGTCCCATCAGGTTCTATAAGGTCCCATCAGGTCCTATAAGGTTCTATAAGGTCCCATCAGGTCCCATAAGGTTCTATAAGGTCCCATCAGGTCCTATAAGGTTCTATAAGAGGTGAACACTGTATGGGTGCCCATAAGGTTCTATAAGGTCCTATAAGAGGTGAACAATGTAAGGGTGCCCATAAGGTTCTATAAGTTCCCATCAGGTCCTATAAGGTTCTATAAGTTCCCATCAGGTTCTATAAGTTCCCATCAGGTCCTATAAGGTTCTATAAGAACAATGTAAGGGTGCCCATTAGGTCCTATAAGAGGTGAACAATGTAAGGGTGCCCATTAGGTCCTGTAAGGTCCTATAACTTATTCAATCAGGATTTCAATGTAAACACCACTTGTGGAGGTGAAAAGCAAAACATCAACCAGCTAGCTACTTAGCTAAACAACAGAAGGTGCACAATCCATGGCTATAAAGCTAGCTGGCGAGTTAGCTATAGCTACTCTGTAACCTAGCTGGCTAGTTAGCTATAGCTACTCTGTAACCTAGCTGGCTAGTTAGCTATAGCTACTCTGTAACCTAGGTTGACATACTAGAAAGTAATATAAACAACTAACTACAATTAAACAGCTGGTGCGCAATTTCTAATACTAAGGAGGTTTGGAGGTATTGCTCGCCTGAGGTAGAGTACCTCATGATAACCTATAGACCACACTATCTACCAAGAGAGTTTCATCTATATTTTTCATAGCTGTCAATTTACCACCACAAACCGATGGTGGCACTAAGACTTCACTCAACTAGCTCTATAAGGCCATAAGCAAACAAGAAAATGCTCATCCAGAAGTGTCCTATATACAAAAGCTCCTAGTGGCCGGGGACTTTAATGCAGGCAAACTTAATTCTGATTTACCTCATTTCTACCAGCATGTTAAATGTGTGACCAGAGGGGGAAAAACTCTAGACCTTTACTCCACACACAGACGTGTACAAAGCTCTCCTTCGCCCCCCATTTGGCAAATCTGAACATGATTCTCTCCTCCTGATTTCTGCTTACAAGTAAAAACTAAAGCAGGAAGTACCAGTGACTCGCTCAATACGGAAGTGGTCAGATGACGCAGATAAAACGCTACAGTACTGTTTTGCGAGCACAGACTAGAATATGTTCCAGGATTCCTCAAATGGCATGTGCCTGATTGAGTCTGTAATACCAACATGTTTCAAGCAGACCACCATAGTCCCTGTGCCCAAGAACACAAAGGCAACCTGCCTAAATGACTACAGACCTGTAGCACTCACATCCGTAGCCATGAAGTGCTTTGAAAGGCTGGTCATGGTTCACATCAACACCATTATCCCAGAAACCCTAGACCCACTCCAATTCACATACCGCACCAACAGATCCACAGATGATGCTATCTCTATTGCACTCCACACTGCCCTTTCCCACCAGGACAAAAGGAACACTTATGTGAGAATGCTGTTCCTTGGCTACAGCTCAGCATTCAACACTTTAGTGCCCACAAAGCTCATCGCTAAGGACCCTGGGACTGAACACCTCCCTCTGCAACTGGATCCTGGACTTCCTGACAGGCCGCACCCAGGTGGTAAGGGTAGGTAACAACACATCTGACACGCTGATCCTCAAAAGGGGGTGCCTCAGGGGTGTGTGCTTAGTCCCCTTCTGTACTCCTTGTTCACCCACGACTGTGTGGCCAAACACGACTCCAACACCATCATTAAGTTTGTTGACGACACAACAGTGGTAGGCCTGATCATCGACAACGATGAAACAGCCTATAGGGAGGAGGTCAGAGAACTGGCAGTGTGTTGCCAGGACAACAACCTCTCCCTCAATGTGATCAAGACAAAGGAGCTGATCGTGGACTACAGGGAAAAGGAGGGCTGAACACGCCCCCATTAACATCGACGGGTCTGTAGTGGAGCGGGTCGCGAGTTTCAAGTTCCTTGGTCTCCAACTCACCAACAAACTATCATGGTCCAAACACACCAAGACAGTTGTGAAGAGGGCACGACAACACCTTTTCCCCCCCAGGAGACTGAAAAGATTAGGCATGGGTCCTCAGATCCTCAAATAGTTCTACAGCTTCACCATCAAGAACATCCTGACCAGTTGCATCAC
>NC_034187.2:1341573-1384073 GCF_002021735.2 Oncorhynchus kisutch
AGATGAGACATCTATGTTGGCTATTAATTTCCAATAGAAAATACTTCATTTCACACAGTGGTATAAGACGATAACCTTGTCAAGTTCCACGTTTTCAGAATAGCTTGTCGATTGGAGTAGTTTGCTCCCAGACAAATATTAATGAGACATTTTACATACTACTAACAGTCTTAATAAATACAAACGTTGTTTTGAAAGAATATATTGTTACAGAGTACGAACGTGGAATTGTTTACGATACAAGATGACAACCTGTTGACAACCTGATGACAACCTGTTGACAACCTGATGACAACCTGTTGACTACCTGATGACAACCTGATGACAACCTGTTGACTACCTGATGACAACCTGTTGACAACCTGATGACAACCTGTTGACAACCTGATGACAACCTGTTGACAACCTGATGACAACCTGTTGACTACCTGATGACAACCTGTTGACAACCTGATGACAACCTGTTGACTACCTGATGACAACCTGTTGACAACCTGATGACAAACCTGTTGACTACCTGATGACAACCTGTTGACAACCTGTTGACAACCTGATGACAACCTGATGACAACCTGATGACAACCTGATGACAACCTGATGACAACCTGATGACAACCTGTTGACTACCTGATGACAAACCTGATGACAACCTGATGACAAACCTGATGACAACCTGATGACAACCTGTTGACAACCTGATGACAACCTGTGACAACCTGATGACAACCTGTTGACAACCTGATGACAACCTGTTGACAACCTGATGACAACATGTTGACAACCTGATGACAACCTGTTGACAACCTGATGACAACCTGTTGACAACCTGATGACAACCTGTTGACTAACCTGATGACAACCTGATGACAACCTGTTGACTACCTGATGACAACCTGTTGACAACCTGATGACAACCTGTTGACACCTGATGACAACCTGTTGACAACCTGATGACAACCCTGTTGACAACCTGATGACAACCTGTTGACAACCTGATGACAACCTGATGACAACCTGTTGACAACCTGTTGACAACCTGTTGACTACCTGATGACAACCTGATGACAACCTGATGGACAACCTGTTGACTACCTGATGACAACCTGATGACAACCTGATGACACCTGATGACAAACCTGTTGACAACCTGATGACAACCTGATGACTACCTGATGACAACCTGTTGACTACCTGATGACAACCTGTTGACAACCTGTTGACAACCTGATGACAACCTGATGACAACCTGATGACAACCTGTTGACAACCTGATGACAACCTGATGACAACCTGTTGACAACCTGATGACAACCTGATGACAACCTGTTGACAACCTGATGACAACCTGATGACAACCTGATGACAACCTGTTGACAACCTGATGACAACCTGATGACAACCTGTTGACAACCTGATGACAACCTGATGACAACCTGATGACAACCTGTTGACAACCTGTTGACAACCTGTTGACAACCTGATGACAACCTGATGACAACCTGTTGACCTGGTTGTTCTGATGTGCTATAGAAACAGTCTATAGGTTCACCTGGTTGTTCTGATGTGCTATAGAAACAGTCTATAGGTTCACTTGGTTGTTCTGATGTGCTATAGAAACAGTCTATAGGTTCACTTGGTTGTTCTGAACTGCATCCCAAATGGCACCCTATTCCCAGAGGGTTCTGGTCAAAAGTAGTGCACTACACAGGGAATAGGGTTCTATAAGGTTCTGGTCAAAAGTAGTGAACTACATAGGGAATAGAGTTCTATAAGGTTCTGGCAAAAGTAGTGCACTACACAGGGAATAGGGTTCTATAAGGTTCTGGTCAAAAGTAGGACTCTACATAGGGAATAGGGTTCTATAAGGTTCTGGTCAAAAGTAGTGCACTACACAGGGAATAGGGTTCTATAAGGTTCTGGTCAAAAGTAGGACACTACATAGGGATAGGGTTCTATAAGGTTCTGGTCAAAAGTAGGAATAGGGAATAGGGTTCTATAAGGTTTTGGTCAAAAGTAGGAATAGGGAATAGGGTTCTAGTCAAAATAAGGAATAGGGAATAGGGTTCTATAAGGTTTTGGTTTAAAGTAGGAATAGGGAATAGGGTTCTATAAGGTTCTGGTCAAAAGTAGAACACTACACAGGGAATAGGGTTCTATAAGGTTCTGGTCTATAAGTAGGACACTACATAGGGAATAGGGTTCTATAAGGTTTTGGTCAAAAGTAGAACACTACACAGGGAATAGGGTTCTATAAGGTTCTGGTCAAAAGTAGGACACTACATAGGGAAATGGGTTCTATAAGGTTTTGGTCAAAAGTAGGACACTACACAGGGAATAGGGTTCTATAAGGTTCTGGTCTAAAGTAGTGCACTACACAGGGAATAGGGTTCCATTTATGAAGCTGGTGTTGTTGTGATCTCTCTGGGCTGTTGAATCGGGGAATGATTGGCGCTAGCTTTCGTGATGATGGCCTGGTAGCTAGTAATTGTAGCTTTTCTTCAAATTGCTGCACTTATTAAGGTGCTAAAACTAGGACACAACAACAGTCAACTGCTGTTTGAGATGTCTGGAATGGACCATGACTAGGGCGCTTTCTCTCATTCTTTCATTTATCCTCTCTCTCTCTTTCTCTCCCTCTCCCTCTGACAGAACACAGACTCTCTCTGTCTCTTCACTCTCTCCCTCTTTCTCTCACAGTCTCTCTCTCTCAGTCTCTCTCCCTCTTTCTCATCTGACAGAAAACAGTCTCTCTCATCTCTCTTTCTTTCTCTCGCTCTCTCTTTCTCTCAGAACATAGTGTGTCTCCTGTCAATTCAATTCAATTCAAGGGCTTTATTGGCATGGGAAACATATGTTAACATTGCCAAAGCAAGTGAAGTAGACAATAAACAAAAGTGAAATAAACAATAAAAATGAACAGTAAACATTACACTCACAGAAGTTCCAAAATGTAAAATTTAATATTCTGTCTATATACCATGTTATAATCATGTGCAAATAGTTAAAGTACAAAAGGTAAAATAAATAAAAATAAATATGAGTTGTATTTACAATTGTCATGACTTCTTCCAAAGTCGATGCCTCTCCTTGTTCGGCCGGTGCTCGGCGGTCGACGTCGCCGGTCTTCTAGCCATCATTGATCTATGTTTCATTTTCCATTGGTTTTGTCTTCCTTCACACCTGGTTCTAATCCCATTCATTACATGTTGTGTATTTAACCCTCTGTTTCCCCTCATGTCCTTGTCAGAGATTGTTTATTGTTATGTTCATGTTTTATGGATTGGTGCGCGACGGGTTCTTGTACCCACATTTATTTTATTATGGTCGTTGGTTTTGGAGTTTTTGTTTTAAGTTATTAAAATACTCCCTTTCTACCAAGTTTGATTCTCCTGCGCCTGACTTTCCTGCCACCTACACACACGACATGACAACACTGGTGTTTGTTCTTCACTGGTTGCCCTTTTCTTGTTCTTCACTGGTTGCCCTTTTCTTGTTCTTCACTGGTTGCCCTTTTCTTGTTCTTCACTGGTTGCCCTTTTCTTGTGGCACCTGAAGGCTCTGTTTGCCTCGGCTCCCGTGTTGGCTCATCTGGATCCCTCTTTGGAGTTCATAGTGGAGGTGGACGCCTCCGAGGCTGGGATAGGAGCTGTGCTCTCTCAGCGCTCGGGTACGCCACCGAAACTCCGCCCCTGTGCCTTCTTCTCTAAGAAGCTCAGCCCGGCGGAGCGAAACTATGACGTGGGGGACCGGGAGCTGTTGGCTGTGGTTAAAGCTTTGAAGGCATGGAGACATTGGCTTCAGGGGCCTTAACACCCCTTTCTCATCTGGACTGACCACTGCAATCTGGAGTACATCCGGGTGGCGAGGAGACTGAATGCTCGCCAGGCAAGGTGGGCCATGTTTTTCACCCGTTTTGTGTTTACAGGACAGGCTCCCAGAATGTCAAGGCAGACGCACTGTCCCGGCTGTATGACACAGAGGAGCGCTCCATGGATCCCACTCCCATACACCCAGCCTCTTGCTTGATGGTGCCGGTAGTGTGGGAGCTGGACGGTGTCACGTGCAGCGCCCGTTCCCCCTCAGTGTCCAGCAGGGCGTCTGTACTTTCCATCTGCTGTCCGTGATCGGCTGATCTATTGGACCCACACGTCACCCTCCTCTGGTCATCCTGGGATCGGTCGGACGGTACGCTGTCTTAGTGGGAAGTACTGCTGGCCCACTTTAGCTAAGGACGTGAGGGTTTATGTTTCCTCCTGCTCGGTGTGCGCCCAGTGCAAGGCTCCTAGACACCTGCCCGGAGGTAAGTTACAACCCTCGTTCCACAATGGCTGTGGTCGCACCTGTCAGTGGATTTTATAACCGATCTTCCACCTTCATCCTGGTCGTTGTCCTGCCGTCTCCTTCCTCTGCCGGTCTCCCTACAGCCCTACAGACTGTGGAGGCCCTGTTTACACACGTCTTCCGGGGTCCCCAATTCATGTCAAGGGTCTGGAAGGTCTGGAAGGTGTTCATGGAACGTCTGGGGGTCTCGGTCGGCCTTACCTCAGGTTTTCACCCGAGAGTAACGGGCAGGTAGAGAGAGTTAATCAGGATGTGGGTAGGTTTCTGAGGTCTTATTGCCAGGACAGGCCGGGGGAGTGGGCGGCGTTTGTGCCCTGGGCAGAGATGGCCGGAAGCTGGGTCCGTGGTTTGTGGGGTCAATTAAAGTCCTGAGGAGAGTGAACGAGGTATGTTATAGGTTACAGATTCCCTCCGATTACCGTATTAACCTCTCGTTCCATGTGTCTCTCCTCAGGCCGGTGGTGGCCCGCTCCAGGAGGCTGAGATGCGGGAGGTTCCTCCGCCCCTTCTGGATATCGAGGGGGTCCCGGCCTCTCCGTTCGATCCATCCTGGATTCGAGACATCGGGTGAGGGGCCTTCAGTACCTCGTGGACTGGGAGGGGAACGGTCCGGAGGAGAGATGCTGGGTTCCGGTGGAGGTTCCGGTGTATTAGATCCTTCCATGCTGCGAGAATTCCACCGTCTCCATCCGGATCGCCCTGCACCTCATCCTCCGGATCGCCCTGCGCCTCATCCTCCGGATCGCCCTGCGCCTCATCATCCGGATCGCCCTGCGCCTCATCATCCGGATCGTCCCAGAGGCCGGTGGGTCTATAAATATGAGTTGTATTTACTTCTTCCGAAGTCGATGCCTCTCCTTGTTCGGCCGGTGCTCGGCGGGCGACGTCGCCGGTCTTCTAGCCATCATTGATCTATGTTTCATTTTCCATTGGTTTTGTCTTGTCTTCCTTCACACCTGGTTCTAATCCCATTCATTACATGTTGTGTATTTAACCCTCTGTTTCCCCTCATGTCCTTGTCAGAGATTGTTTATTGTTATGTTCATGTTTTATGGATTGGTGCGCGACGGGTTCTTGTTCCTACGCCTGACTTCCCTGCCACCTACACACACAACATGACAACAATGGTGTTTGTTCTTCACTAGTTGCCTTTTTCTTGGTCACAAATCTTGCTTGCACACTGTGGTATCTCACACAGTAGATATGGGAGTTTATTAAAATTGAGTTTATTTTCTAATTCTTTGTTGATCTGTGTAATCTGAGGGAAATATGTGTCTCTAATATAGTTATACATTTGGCAGGAGGTTAGGAAGTGCAGCTCAGTTTCCACCTCATTTTGTGGGCAGTGAGCACATAGCCTGTCTTCTCTTGAGAGCCAGGTCTGCCAACAGCGGCCTTTCTCAACAGCAAGGCTATGCTCACTGAGTCTGTACATAGTTAGAGCTTTCCTTAACTTTGGGTCAGTCACAGTGGTCAGGTATTCTGCCACTGTGTACTCTCTGTGTAGGGCCAAATAGCATTCTAGTTTGCCCTGTTTTTTTGTTAATTCTTTCCAATGTGTCAAGTAATTATCTTTTTGTTGTCTCATGATTTGGTTGGGTCTAATTGTGTTGCTGTCCTGGGGCTCTGTAGGGTGTGTTTGTGAACAGAGCCCCAGGACCAGCTTGCTTAGGGGACTCTTCTCCAGGTTCATCTCTCTGTAGGTGATGGCTTTGTTATGGAAGGTTTGGGAATCGCTTCCTTTTAGGTGGTTGTAGAATTTAACGGCTCTTTTCTGGATTTTGATAATTAGTTATCGGCCTAATTCTGCTCCGCATGCATTATTTGGTGTTCTACGTTGTACACAAAGGATATTTTTGCAGAATTCTGCATGCAGAGTCTCAATTTGGTCTTTGTCCCATTTAGTGAATTATTGGTTTGTGAGCGGACCCCAGACCTCACAACCATAAAGGGTAATGGGTTGTATAACTGATTCAAGTGTTTTTTGCCAGATCCTAATTGGTATGTCTCTCTAACTCTCCCTCTCTCTCTGCCTCTCTCCCTTTCACTTTCAATTCAATTCACTTTATTGGCATGACTTAACAATGTACACACTGAACAACAACAATAAGCATAGAGGACATGCGCAGGTTGATTGGTCTGTTAGACACTGTCCCTCATCCTATAGCAGGCAGCAATGGTCTGTCAGACACTGTCCCTCGTCCTATAGCAGGCAGCAATGGTCTGTCAGACACTGTCCCTCATCTTATGGCAGGCAGCAATGGTCTGTCAGACACTGTCCCTCATCTTATAGCAGGCAGCAATGGTCTGTCAGACACTGTCCCTCATCTTATGGCAGGCAGCAATGGTCTGTCAGACACTGTCCCTCATCTTATAGCAGGCAGCAATGGTCTGTTAGACACTGTCCCTCATCTTATAGCAGGCAGCAATGGTCTGTCAGACACTGTCCTTCATCCTATAGCAGGCAGTAATGGTCTGTCAGACACTGTCCCTCATCTTATAGCAGGCAGCAATGGTCTGTTAGACACTGTCCCTCATCTTATAGCAGGCAGCAATGGTCTGTCAGACATTGTCCCTCATCTTATAGCAGGCAGCAATGGTCTGTCAGACACTGTCCCTCATCTTATAGCAGGCAGCAATGGTCTGTCAGACACTGCCCCTCATCTTATAGCAGGCAGCAATGGTCTGTCAGACACTGCCCCTCATCTTATAGCAGGCAGCAATGGTCTGTCAGACACTGTCCCTCATCTTATAGCAGGCAGCAATGGTCTGTCAGACACTGCCCCTCATCTTATAGCAGGCAGTAATGGTCTGTCAGACACTGTCCCTCATCTTATAGCAGGCAGCAATGGTCTGTCAGACACTGCCCCTCATCTTATAGCAGGCAGCAATGGTCTGTCAGACACTGTCCCTCATCTTATAGCAGGCAGTAATGGTCTGTCAGACACTGTCCCTCATCTTATAGCAGGCAGTAATGGTCTGTCAGACACTGCCCCTCATCTTATAGCAGGCAGCAATGGTCTGTCAGACACTGCCCCTCATCTTATAGCAGGCAGCAATGGTCTGTCAGACACTGTCCCTCATCTTATAGCAGGCAGTAATGGTCTGTCAGACACTGTCCCTCATCTTATGGCAGGCAGTAATGGTCTGTCAGACACTGTCCCTCATCTTATAGCAGGCAGTAATGGTCTGTCAGACACTGTCCCTCATCTTATAGCAGGCAGTAATGTAGTGGCCTGCCAACCCACATAGAGGACATGTGCAGGTTGATTGGTCTGTCAGACACTGTCCCTCATCTTATGGCAGGCAGTAATGGTCTGTCAGACACTGTCCCTCATCTTATAGCAGGCAGTAATGGTCTGTCAGACACTGTCCCTCATCTTATAGCAGGCAGTAATGGTCTGTCAGACACTGTCCCTCATCTTATAGCAGGCAGTAATGGTCTGTCAGACACTGTCCCTCATCTTATAGCAGGCAGTAATGTAGTGGCCTGCCAACCCACATAGAGGACATGTGCAGGTTGATTGGTCTGTCAGACACTGTCCCTCATCTTATAGCAGGCAGTAATGGTCTGTCAGACACTGTCCCTCATCTTATAGCAGGCAGTAATGGTCTGTCAGACACTGTCCCTCATCTTATAGCAGGCAGCAATGGTCTGTCAGACACTGCCCCTCATCTTATAGCAGGCAGCAATGGTCTGTCAGACACTGTCCCTCATCTTATAGCAGGCAGCAATGGTCTGTCAGACACTGCCCTTCATCTTATAGCAGGCAGTAATGGTCTGTCAGACACTGTCCCTCATCTTATAGCAGGCAGTAATGGTCTGTCAGACACTGTCCCTCATCTTATAGCAGGCAGTAATGGTCTGTCAGACACTGCCCCTCATCTTATAGCAGGCAGCAATGGTCTGTCAGACACTGTCCCTCATCTTATAGCAGGCAGCAATGGTCTGTCAGACACTGTCCCTCATCTTATAGCAGGCAGTAATGGTCTGTCAGACACTGTCCCTCATCTTATAGCAGGCAGTAATGGTCTGTCAGACACTGTCCCTCATCTTATAGCAGGCAGCAATGGTCTGTCAGACACTGTCCCTCATCTTATAGCAGGCAGCAATGGTCTGTCAGACACTGTCCCTCATCTTATAGCAGGCAGTAATGGTCTGTCAGACACTGTCCCTCATCTTATAGCAAGCAGTAATGTAGTGGCCTGCCAACCCACATAGAGGACATGTGCAGGTTGATTGGTCTGTCAGACACTGTCCCTCATCTTATAGCAGGCAGCAATGTAGAGGCCTGCCAACCCACATTGAGGACATGTGCAGGTTGATTGGTCTGTTAGACACTGTCCCTCATCTTATAGCAGGCAGCAATGGTCTGTTAGACACTGTCCCTCATCTTATAGCTGGCAGCAATGGTCTGTCAGACACTGTCCCTCATCTTATAGCAGGCAGTAATGTAGTGGCCTGCCAACCCACATAGAGGACAGGTGCAGGTTGAATGGTCTGTTAGACACTGTCCCCCATCTTATAGCAGGCAGCAATGGTCTGTCAGACACTGTCCATCATCTTATAGCAGGCAGCAATGGTCTGTTAGACACTGTCCCTCATCCTATAGCAGGCAGCAATGGTCTGTTAGACACTGTCCCTCATCTTATAGCAGGCAGCAATGGTCTGTCAGACACTGTCCCTCATCCTATAGCAGGCAGCAATGGTCTGTTAGACACTGTCCCTCATCTTATAGCAGGCAGTAATGGTCTGTCAGACACTGTCCCTCATCTTATAGCAGACAGTAATGGTCTGTTAGACACTGTCCCTCATCTTATAGCAGGCAGTAATGGTCTGTCAGACACTGTCCCTCATCTTATAGCAGGCAGCAATGGTCTGTCAGACACTGTCCCTCATCTTATAGCAGGCAGTAATGGTCTGTCAGACACTGTCCCTCATCTTATAGCAGGCAGTAATGGTCTGTCAGACACTGTCCCTCATCTTATAGCAGGCAGTAATGGTCTGTTAGACACTGTCCCTCATCTTATAGCAGGCAGTAATGGTCTGTCAGACACTGTCCCTCATCCTATAGCAGGCAGCAATGGTCTGGTAGACACTGTCCCTCATCTTATAGCAGGCAGCAATGGTCTGTCAGACACTGTCCCTCATCCTATAGCAGGCAGCAATGGTCTGTTAGACACTGTCCCTCATCTTATAGCAGGCAGTAATGGTCTGTCAGACACTGTCCCTCATCTTATAGCAGGCAGTAATGGTCTGTCAGACACTGTCCCTCATCTTATAGCAGGCAGTAATGGTCTGTTAGACACTGTCCCTCATCTTATAGCAGGCAGTAATGGTCTGTCAGACACTGACCCTCATCTTATAGCAGGCAGTAATGGTCTGTCAGACACTGTCCCTCATCTTATAGCAGGCAGCAATGGTCTGTCAGACACTGCCCCTCATCTTATAGCAGGCAGCAATGGTCTGTCAGACACTGTCCCTCATCTTATAGCAGGCAGTAATGGTCTGTCAGACACTGTCCCTCATCTTATAGCAGGCAGTAATGGTCTGTCAGACACTGCCCCTCATCTTATAGCAGGCAGCAATGGTCTGTCAGACACTGTCCCTCATCTTATAGCAGGCAGCAATGGTCTGTCAGACACTGCCCCTCATCTTATAGCAGGCAGCAATGGTCTGTCAGACACTGTCCCTCATCTTATAGCAGGCAGTAATGGTCTGTCAGACACTGTCCCTCATCTTATAGCAGGCAGTAATGGTCTGTCAGACACTGTCCCTCATCTTATAGCAGGCAGCAATGGTCTGTCAGACACTGTCCCTCATCTTATAGCAGGCAGTAATGGTCTGTCAGACACTGTCCCTCATCTTATGGCAGGCAGCAATGGTCTGTCAGACACTGTCCCTCATCTTATAGCAGGCAGTAATGGTCTGTCAGACACTGTCCCTCATCTTATAGCAGGCAGCAATGGTCTGTCAGACACTGTCCCTCATCTTATAGCAGGCAGTAATGGTCTGTCAGACACTGTCCCTCATCTTATAGCAGGCAGTAATGTAGTGGCCTGCCAACCCACATAGAGGACATGTGCAGGTTGATTGGTCTGTCAGACACTGTCCCTCATCTTATAGCAGGCAGCAATGTAGAGGCCTGCCAACCCACATTGAGGACATGTGCAGGTTGATTGGTCTGTTAGACACTGTCCCTCATCTTATAGCAGGCAGCAATGGTCTGTTAGACACTGTCCCTCATCTTATAGCTGGCAGCAATGGTCTGTCAGACACTGTCCCTCATCTTATAGCAGGCAGTAATGTAGTGGCCTGCCAACCCACATAGAGGACAGGTGCAGGTTGAATGGTCTGTTAGACACTGCCCCTCATCTTATAGCAGGCAGCAATGGTCTGTCAGACACTGTCCCTCATCCTATAGCAGGCAGCAATGGTCTGTTAGACACTGTCCCTCATCTTATAGCAGGCAGTAATGGTCTGTCAGACACTGTCCCTCATCTTATAGCAGACAGTAATGGTCTGTTAGACACTGTCCCTCATCTTATAGCAGGCAGTAATGGTCTGTCAGACACTGTCCCTCATCTTATAGCAGGCAGCAATGGTCTGTCAGACACTGTCCCTCATCTTATAGCAGGCAGTAATGGTCTGTTAGACACTGTCCCTCATCTTATAGCAGGCAGCAATGGTCTGTCAGACACTGTCCCTCATCTTATGGCAGGCAGCAATGGTCTGTTAGATACTGTCCCTCATCTTATAGCAGGCAGCAATGGTCTGTTAGACACTGTCCCTCATCTTATAGCAGGCAGTAATGTAGTGGCCTGCCAACCCACATAGAGGACATGTGCAGGTTGATTGGTCTGTCAGACACTGTCCCTCATCTTATAGCAGGCAGTAATGTAGTGGCCTGCCAACCCACATAGAGGACATGTGCAGGTTGATTGGTCTGTCAGACACTGTCCCTCATCTTATAGCAGGCAGTAATGGTCTGTCAGACACTGTCCCTCATCTTATAGCAGGCAGTAATGGTCTGTCAGACACTGTCCCTCATCTTATAGCAGGCAGTATGGTCTGTCAGACACTGTCCCTCATCTTATAGCAGGCAGTAATGGTCTGTCAGACACTGTCCCTCATCTTATAGCAGGCAGCAATGGTCTGTCAGACACTGTCCCTCATCTTATAGCAGGCAGCAATGGTCTGTCAGACACTGTCCCTCATCTTATAGCAGGCAGCAATGGTCTGTCAGACACTGTCCCTCATCTTATGGCAGGCAGCAATGTAGTGGCCTGCCAACCCACATAGAGGACATGTGCAGGTTGAATGGTCTCTTAGACACTGTCCCTCATCTTATAGCAGGCAGTAATGTAGTGGCCTGCCAACCCACATAGAGGACATGTGCAGGTTGAATGGTCTGTTAGACACTGTCCCTCATCTTATAGCAGGCAGCAATGTAGTGGCCTGCCAACCCACATAGAGGACATGTGCAGGTTGATTGGTCTGTCAGACACTGTCCCTCATCTTATAGCAGGCAGCAATGGTCTGTCAGACACTGTCCCTCATCCTATAGCAGGCAGTAATGTAGTGGCCTGCCAACCCACATAGAGGACATGTGCAGGTTGATTGGTCTGTTAGACACTGTCCCTCATCTTATGGCAGGCAGCAATGTAGTGGCCTGCCAACCCACATAGAGGACATGTGCAGGTTGATTGGTCTGTCAGACACTGTCCCTCATCTTATAGCAGGCAGCAATGGTCTGTCAGACACTGCCCCTCATCTTATAGCAGGCAGCAATGGTCTGTCAGACACTGCCCCTCATCTTATAGCAGGCAGCAATGGTCTGTCAGACACTGTCCCTCATCTTATAGCAGGCAGCAATGGTCTGTCAGACACTGCCCCTCATCTTATAGCAGGCAGCAATGGTCTGTCAGACACTGCCCCTCATCTTATAGCAGGCAGCAATGGTCTGTCAGACACTGCCCCTCATCTTATAGCAGGCAGCAATGGTCTGTCAGACACTGCCCCTCATCTTATAGCAGGCAGCAATGGTCTGTCAGACACTGTCCCTCATCTTATGGCAGGCAGCAATGTAGTGGCCTGCCAACCCACATAGAGGACATGTGCAGGTTGATTGGTCTGTCAGACACTGTCCCTCATCTTATAGCAGGCAGCAATGTAGAGGCCTGCCAACCCACATTGAGGACATGTGCAGGTTGATTGGTCTGTTAGACACTGTCCCTCATCTTATAGCAGGCAGCAATGGTCTGTTAGACACTGTCCCTCATCTTATAGCTGGCAGCAATGGTCTGTCAGACACTGTCCCTCATCTTATAGCAGGCAGTAATGTAGTGGCCTGCCAACCCACATAGAGGACAGGTGCAGGTTGAATGGTCTGTTAGACACTGTCCCTCATCTTATAGCAGGCAGCAATGGTCTGTTAGACACTGTCCCTCATCTTATAGCAGGCAGCAATGGTCTGTCAGACACTGTCCCTCATCCTATAGCAGGCAGCAATGGTCTGTTAGACACTGTCCCTCATCTTATAGCAGGCAGTAATGGTCTGTCAGACACTGTCCCTCATCTTATAGCAGACAGTAATGGTCTGTTAGACACTGTCCCTCATCTTATAGCAGGCAGTAATGGTCTGTCAGACACTGTCCCTCATCTTATAGCAGGCAGCAATGGTCTGTCAGACACTGTCCCTCATCTTATAGCAGGCAGTAATGGTCTGTTAGACACTGTCCCTCATCTTATAGCAGGCAGCAATGGTCTGTCAGACACTGTCCCTCATCTTATGGCAGGCAGCAATGGTCTGTTAGACACTGTCCCTCATCTTATAGCAGGCAGCAATGGTCTGTTAGAAACTGTCCCTCATCTTATAGCAGGCAGTAATGTAGTGGCCTGCCAACCCACATAGAGGACATGTGCAGGTTGATTGGTCTGTCAGACACTGTCCCTCATCTTATAGCAGGCAGTAATGTAGTGGCCTGCCAACCCACATAGAGGACATGTGCAGGTTGATTGGTCTGTCAGACACTGTCCCTCATCTTATAGCAGGCAGTAATGGTCTGTCAGACACTGTCCCTCATCTTATAGCAGGCAGTAATGGTCTGTCAGACACTGTCCCTCATCTTATAGCAGGCAGTATGGTCTGTCAGACACTGTCCCTCATCTTATAGCAGGCAGTAATGGTCTGTCAGACACTGTCCCTCATCTTATAGCAGGCAGCAATGGTCTGTCAGACACTGTCCCTCATCTTATAGCAGGCAGCAATGGTCTGTCAGACACTGTCCCTCATCTTATAGCAGGCAGCAATGGTCTGTCAGACACTGTCCCTCATCTTATGGCAGGCAGCAATGTAGTGGCCTGCCAACCCACATAGAGGACATGTGCAGGTTGAATGGTCTCTTAGACACTGTCCCTCATCTTATAGCAGGCAGTAATGTAGTGGCCTGCCAACCCACATAGAGGACATGTGCAGGTTGATTGGTCTGTTAGACACTGTACCTCATCTTATAGCAGGCAGTAATGTAGTGGCCTGCCAACCCACATAGAGGACATGTGCAGGTTGAATGGTCTGTTAGACACTGTCCCTCATCTTATAGCAGGCAGCAATGTAGTGGCCTGCCAACCCACATAGAGGACATGTGCAGGTTGATTGGTCTGTCAGACACTGTCCCTCATCTTATAGCAGGCAGCAATGGTCTGTCAGACACTGTCCCTCATCCTATAGCAGGCAGTAATGTAGTGGCCTGCCAACCCACATAGAGGACATGTGCAGGTTGATTGGTCTGTTAGACACTGTCCCTCATCTTATGGCAGGCAGCAATGTAGTGGCCTGCCAACCCACATAGAGGACATGTGCAGGTTGATTGGTCTGTCAGACACTGTCCCTCATCTTATAGCAGGCAGCAATGGTCTGTCAGACACTGCCCCTCATCTTATAGCAGGCAGCAATGGTCTGTCAGACACTGCCCCTCATCTTATAGCAGGCAGCAATGGTCTGTCAGACACTGTCCCTCATCTTATAGCAGGCAGCAATGGTCTGTCAGACACTGCCCCTCATCTTATAGCAGGCAGCAATGGTCTGTCAGACACTGCCCCTCATCTTATAGCAGGCAGCAATGGTCTGTCAGACACTGCCCCTCATCTTATAGCAGGCAGCAATGGTCTGTCAGACACTGCCCCTCATCTTATAGCAGGCAGCAATGGTCTGTCAGACACTGTCCCTCATCTTATGGCAGGCAGCAATGTAGTGGCCTGCCAACCCACATAGAGGACATGTGCAGGTTGATTGGTCTGTTAGACACTGTCCCTTATCTTATAGCAGGCAGCAATGGTCTGTCAGATACTGTCCCTCATCTTATAGCAGGCAGCAATGGTCTGTCAGACACTGTCCCTCATCCTATAGCAGGCAGCAATGGTCTGTCAGACACTGTCCCTCATCTTATAGCAGGCAGCAATGGTCTGTTAGACACTGTCCCTCATCTTATGGCAGGCAGCAATGGTTTGTCAGACACTGTCCCTCATCTTATGGCAGGCAGCAATGGTCTGTCAGACACTGTCCCTCATCTTATAGCAGGCAGCAATGGTCTGTTAGACACTGTCCCTCATCTTATAGCAGGCAGCAATGGTCTGTCAGACACTGTCCCTCATCTTATAGCAGGCAGCAATGGTCTGTCAGACACTGTCCCTCATCTTATAGCAGGCAGCAATGGTCTGTCAGACACTGCCCCTCATCTTATAGCAGGCAGCAATGGTCTGTCAGACACGGTCCCTCATCCTATAGCAGGCAGCAATGGTCTGTCAGACACTGTCCCTCATCCTATAGCAGTCATCAATGGTCTGTCAGACACTGTCCCTCATCTTATAGCAGGCAGCAATGGTCTGTCAGACACTGTCCCTCATCCTATAGCAGGCAGCAATGGTCTGTCAGACACTGTCCCTCATCTTATAGCAGGCAGCAATGGTCTGTCAGACACTGCCCCTCATCTTATAGCAGGCAGCAATGGTCTGTCAGACACTGCCCCTCATCTTATAGCAGGCAGCAATGGTCTGTCAGACACTGCCCCTCATCTTATAGCAGGCAGCAATGGTCTGTCAGACACTGTCCCTCATCTTATAGCAGGCAGCAATGGTCTGTCAGACACTGCCCCTCATCTTATAGCAGGCAGCAATGGTCTGTCAGACACTGTCCCTCATCTTATGGCAGGCAGCAATGTAGTGGCCTGCCAACCCACATAGAGGACATGTGCAAGTTGATTGGTCTGTTAGACACTGTCCCTTATCTTATAGCAGGCAGCAATGGTCTGTCAGACACGGTCCCTCATCCTATAGCAGGCAGCAATGGTCTGTCAGACACTGTCCCTCATCCTATAGCAGGCAGCAATGGTCTGTCAGACACTGTCCCTCATCTTATAGCAGGCAGCAATGGTCTGTCAGACACTGTCCCTCATCTTATAGCAGGCAGCAATGGTCTGTCAGACACTGTCCCTCATCTTATAGCAGGCAGCAATGGTCTGTCAGACACTGTCCCTCATCTTATAGCAGGCAGCAATGGTCTCTTTGACACTGCCCCTCATCTTATAGCAGGCAGCAATGGTCTGTCAGACACTGCCCCTCATCTTATAGCAGGCAGCAATGGTCTGTCAGACACTGTCCCTCATCTTATAGCAGGCAGCAATGGTCTGTCAGACACTGTCCCTCATCTTATGGCAGGCAGCAATGGTCTGTCAGACACTGCCCCTCATCTTATAGCAGGCAGCAATGGTCTGTCAGACACTGTCCCTCATCTTATAGCAGGCAGCAATGGTCTGTCAGACACTGCCCCTCATCTTATAGCAGGCAGCAATGGTCTGTCAGACACTGCCCCTCATCTTATAGCAGGCAGCAATGGTCTGTCAGACACTGCCCCTCATCTTATAGCAGGCAGCAATGGTCTGTCAGACACTGTCCCTCATCTTATAGCAGGCAGCAATGGTCTGTCAGACACTGTCCCTCATCTTATAGCAGGCAGCAATGGTCTGTCAGACACTGCCCCTCATCTTATAGCAGGCAGCAATGGTCTGTTAGACACTGTCCCTCATCTTATGGCAGGCAGCAATGGTCTCTTTGACACTGCCCCTCATCTTATAGCAGGCAGCAATGGTCTGTCAGACACTGTCCCTCATCTTATAGCAGGCAGCAATGGTCTCTTTGACACTGCCCCTCATCTTATAGCAGGCAGCAATGGTCTGTCAGACACTGCCCCTCATCTTATAGCAGGCAGCAATGGTCTGTCAGACACTGTCCCTCATCTTATAGCAGGCAGCAATGGTCTGTCAGACACTGTCCCTCATCTTATGGCAGGCAGCAATGGTCTGTCAGACACTGCCCCTCATCTTATAGCAGGCAGCAATGGTCTGTCAGACACTGTCCCTCATCTTATAGCAGGCAGCAATGGTCTGTTAGACACTGTCCCTCATCTTATGGCAGGCAGCAATGTAGTGGCCTGCCAACCCACATAGAGGACATGTGCAGGTTGATTGGTCTGCTAGACACTGTCCCTTATCTTATAGCAGGCAGCAATGGTCTGTCAGATACTGTCCCTCATCTTATAGCAGGCAGCAATGGTCTGTCAGACACTGTCCCTCATCTTATATCAGGCAGCAATGGTCTGTCAGACACTGCCCCTCATCTTATAGCAGGCAGCAATGGTCTGTCAGACACTGTCCCTCATCCTATAGCAGGCAGCAATGGTCTGTCAGACACTGTCCCTCATCCTATAGCAGGCAGCAATGGTCTGTCAGACACTGCCCCTCATCTTATAGCAGGCAGCAATGGTCTGTTAGACACTGCCCCTCATCTTATAGCAGGCAGCAATGGTCTGTCAGACACTGCCCCTCATCTTATAGCAGGCAGCAATGGTCTGTCAGACACTGCCCCTCATCTTATAGCAGGCAGCAATGGTCTGTCAGACACTGTCCCTCATCTTACAGCAGGCAGCAATGGTCTGTCAGACACTGTCCCTCATCTTATGGCAGGCAGCAATGGTCTGTCAGACACTGCCCCTCATCTTATAGCAGGCAGCAATGGTCTGTCAGACACTGTCCCTCATCTTATAGCAGGCAGCAATGGTCTGTCAGACACTGTCCCTCATCCTATAGCAGGCAGCAATGGTCTGTCAGACACTGTCCCTCATCTTATAGCAGGCAGCAATGGTCTGTCAGACACTGTCCCTCATCTTATGGCAGGCAGCAATGGTCTGTCAGACACTGTCCCTCATCTTATGGCAGGCAGCAATGTAGTGTGCTGCCAACCCACAGCTCTCTGCGTCCTCCCCCAACAGGACGGGTAGCCTATCCTCATCAGAGAGGTCTTCAATGTAGTGCGCTGCCAACCCACAGCTCTCTGCGTCCTCCCCTAACAGGACGGGTAGCCTATTCACATCAGAGAGGTGTTTGAAACCTCTAATAAGGGAGCCTGGTTCTGCTGTGGTGCAGTGGTTGCACAGCCTTTCCTCTACAGGGAGCCAGGTTCTGCTGTGGTGCAGTGGTTGCACAGCCTTTCCTCTACAGGGAGCCTGGTTCTGCTGTGATGCAGTGGTTGCACAGCCTTTCCTCTACAGGGAGCCAGGTTCTGCTGTGATGCAGTGGTTGCACAGCCTTTCCTCTACAGGGAGCCAGGTTCTGCTGTGGTGCAGTGGTTGCACAGCCTTTCCTCTACAGGGAGCCAGGTTCTGCTGTGGTACAGTGGTTGCACAGCCTTTCCTCTACAGGGAGCCAGGTTCTGCTGTGGTACAGTGGTTGCACAGCCTTTCCTCTACAGGGAGCCAGGTTTTCCTGCGCCTACCCTTCTCAATGGCAAGGCTGTGCTCATTGAGCCTGTACGTTGTCAAGGTTTTTCTAAGGTTTTGAAAAGTAACCATGGTCAAAGACTTTGCTAAGGTGTACGGTGAATTTAGGGCCAGATAGCGCTGCATTTTGCTTGTGCTTGTGTGTCCCAATAGGTAATGTAGTTTAGTTTTGACTGTTGTTGTAACTTGTTTTCTGATTGATTGGATGTTCTGGTCCTGAGGCTTCAGTGCATTAGTAGAACAGGTTTGTGAACTCAGCCCCAGGACCAGCTGGGTGAGGAAACTATTTTCTTTGCTCAGCTCTTGGCATTGCAGGGCTTGGTAATGATATGAGAGGGGGTCACTGTATTTTAGATGATTCCAAAGCTTAATTGCTCTCTTTGGAGTGTGTATTATTAGTGGATATTGGCCTAATTCTGCCCTGCATTCATCGTTTGTAGTTTTCCTCTGGACATGTAGGAGAATCTTACAGAACTTTGCATGCAGGGTTTGTAGTTTTCCTCTGGACATGTGGGAGAATCTTACAGAACTCTCCATGCAGGGTTTGTAGTTTTCCTCTGGACATGTGGGAGAATCTTACAGAACTCTCCATGCAGGGTTTGTAGTTTTCCTCTGGACATGTGGGAGAATCTTACAGAACTCTCCATGCAGGGTTTCAAATGGGGTGTTTGTCCCATTGGGTAAAATCTTGTTTTGCAAGTGGTTCCCACACCTCGCTGCTATAAAGTGCATTTTTATAGGTATTTCAATTTGAATTCATTTGTTAATGGTGTAGAATGCCCTGCCGGTTTTCACTCTCAGTTCATTAACTTCCTCATTTAGGTGCCCAGTAGAGCTTATATTTAAACCTCAGGAACTGTAGTCTGTACAGTACTCTATATATTTAAACCTAAGTACTTGTAGTGTGTGCAGTACTCTATATATTTAAACCTAAGTAATCGTAGTGTTAGAGTTTAATGGCTGTGATAGGAGATAACTGAGGATGGACAAACACCATTGTAGTTAATCCACCTAAATGACAGAGTGAAAAGAAGGAAGCCTGCATGTACAGAATACAAATATTCCTAAACATGCATCCTGTTTGCAATAACGCACTATAATGAAAAAATAAAATAATGAACAAAACCGCCAAGAACTAAATAAATATTCCCAAACAAATTCAATACAACACATTGCTGAGTAAGTAGGCCTTTAGTTGTCTTGCTACCACTCTCCAAATCTACACTGGAGTTGCTTACCAAGAAGACAGTGAATGTTTCTGGTTGGCCAGCTTACAGTTTTGACTTAAATCTACTTGAAAGACTATGGCGCTACCTGAAAATGGTTGCCTAGCAATGATTAACAACCAATTTGACAGAGCTTGAAGAATTGAAAATAATAAATGGGCAAATCTTGCACAATCCGGGTGTAGCAATCTCTTAGAGACTTAACCAGAGAGACTCCCAGATGTAATGGTGCATTTGGTTGTAATATCATCACCTTTTGAAGAGCAATTTCCAATTATTCCATGAAACAAAACAATTCGATCCATCAGAGTTATACAGGAAGTAACTTCACGCTCCATCAGAGTTATACAGGAAGTAACTTCATGCTCCATCAGAGTTATACAGGAAGTAACTTCATGCTCCATCAGAGTTATACAGGAAGTAACTTCATGCTCCATCAGAGTTATACAGGAAGTAACCTCATGATCCATCAGAGTTATACAGGAAGTAACCTCATGCTCCATCAGAGTTATACAGGAAGTAACTTCATGATCCATCAGAGTTATACAGGAAGTAACCTCATGATCCATCAGAGTTATACAGGAAGTAACCTCATGATCCATCAGAGTTATACAGGAAGTAACCTCATGCTCCATCAGAGTTATACAGGAAGTAACCTCATGCTCCATCAGAGTTATACAGGAAGTAACCTCATGCTCCATCAGAGTTATACAGGAAGTAACCTCATGCTCCATCAGAGTTATACAGGAAGTAACTTCATGCTCCATCAGAGTTATACAGGAAGTAACCTCATGCTCCATCAGAGTTATACAGGAAGTAACTTCATGCTCCATCAGAGTTATACAGGAAGTAACCTCATGCTCCATCAGAGTTATACAGGAAGTAACTTCATGCTCCATCAGAGTTATACAGGAAGTAACTTCATGCTTTTCATGATCAGTAAACATCAATTGATCCTGTATTTTCAGATACCTAGAGCAGACTCACGATATCTCTCAACATTGGCCACTATTAATTGGATATTTGAGTGATATAAAATGATAGTAAACTACAGCTGACAAGAATGAGTGGTTCAGGTTCGTTTCCTGTGTGGGCTCTGCCTATCAAGCAGCAGAAGGGAATATGGGTTTACTGATAATGTTTACTTTGCCAGCTACTGGTAGAAACTTGGCTAAACATTGTGGTAAAGTAGATCTAATGTAGCGAAGTTAAACAACATCCCCTTTTCAACATTGTTTTGAAGAGGGTTTAATTACGATTGCTACTGACAGACATGAGGCTACATTGACTGATGTATCACGTCGTGATTGTTTTAGTGACAGATCTCAGGCCATCGTGATTGATGAGGTTAAGAAACAAATATTTAAAGTGGGCTTTTTTACAGAAACAGTCTTTCTTTAGCCAGCAGGATGTAGATTGTGCAGTCAACCTTTCTGCCTGTGTTTAAGTGCACCTCTTAAACCCGTGGATACACTGTAATCAAAGCACCCTTTGTTTTATCACAGGAGACAGTTGTATTACAAATCACTGTATTCTTTACCAAAAGGTTTGCTGGACCTCTTTAAAGTCACGTAGATAACATCATTACACTCTGTTTGTTTACAAAGCTCCAAGACCTTCCGATTTACATTAAATCACTGTTAAGATTTAAAATGACAAGTTATCAAACCTGTTCACAGGGTTGGTTAACTATTCAGACTCCTTTGGTAAGTAGGCCTTTAGTTGTCTTGCTCCACATGCTTGGAATGATCTCCACAATACATTGAGAATAGATGCATTCATATCCCTGGGGGCATCTACAGCTGCATTCGTGTCCCTGGGGGCATCTACAGCTGTATTCATATCCCTGGGGGCATCTACAGCTGTATTCATATCCCTGGGGGCATCTACAGCTGCATTCATATCCCTGGGGGCATCTACAGCTGCATTCATATCCCTGGGGGCATCTACAGCTGCATTCATATCCCTGGGGGCATCTACAGCTGTATTCATATCCCTGGGGGCATCTACAGCTGTATTCATATCCCTGGGGGCATCTACAGCTGCATTCGTGTCCCTGGGGGCATCTACAACTGTATTCATATCCCTGGGGGCATCTACAGCTGCATTCGTGTCCCTGGGGGCATCTACAGCTGTATTCATATCCCTGGGGGCATCTACAGCTGTATACATATCCCTGGGGGCATCTACAGCTGCATTCATATCCCTGGGGGCATCTACAGCTGTATTCATATCCCTGGGGGCATCTACAGCTGCATTCATATCCCTGAGGGCATCTACAGCTGTATTCATATCCCTGGGGGCATCTACAGCTGTATTCATATCCCTGGGGGCATCTACAGCTGTATACATATCCCTGGGGGCATCTACAGCTGCATTCATATCCCTGGGGGCATCTACAGCTGTATTCATATCCCTGGGGGCATCTACAGCTGTATTCATATCCCTGGGGGCATCTACAGCTGCATTCATATCCCTGGGGGCATCTACAGCTGCATTCAATCACTGGGGCATCTACAGCTGCATTCATATCCCTGGGGGCATCTACAGCTGTATTCATATCCCTGGGGGCATCTACAGCTGTATACATATCCCTGGGGGCATCTACAGCTGTATACATATCCCTGGGGGCATCTACAGCTGTATTCATATCCCTGGGGGCATCTACAGCTGCATTCATATCCCTGGGGGCATCTACAGCTGCATTCATATCCCTGGGGGCATCTACAGCTGTATTCATATCCCTGGGGGCATCTACAGCTGTATTCATATCCCTGGGGGCATCTACAGCTGTATACATATCCCTGGGGGCATCTACAGCTGTATACATATCCCTGGGGGCATCTACAGCTGTATTCATATCCCTGGGGGCATCTACAGCTGTATTCATATCCCTGGGGGCATCTACAGCTGCATTCGTGTCCCTGGGGGCATCTACAGCTGTATTCATATCCCTGGGGGCATCTACAGCTGTATACATATCCCTGGGGGCATCTACAGCTATATTCATATCCCTGGGGGCATCTACAGCTATATTCATATCCCTGGGGGCATCTACAGCTGTATTCATATCCCTGGGGGCATCTACAGCTGTATACATATCCCTGGGGGCATCTACAGCTATATTCATATCCCTGGGGGCATCTACAGCTGTATTCATATCCCTGGGGGCATCTACAGCTGTATTCATATCCCTGGGGGCATCTACAGCTGTATTCATATCCCTGGGGGCATCTACAGCTGTATACATATCCCTGGGGGCATCTACAGCTATATTCGTGTCCCTGGGGGTATCTACAGCTGTATTCGTGTCCCTGGGGGCATCTACAGCAACAACAACTGTTGTGGTTGACAGAGGATTTTCTATAATGTGTTTGTTGTTGTTGACTGTGTTTTGTGTACAGTCGTGACCAAAAGTTTTGGCAGCCCATTCTTGTATAATCAATGTTTGGAGTTTGTCAGAATGTGTGGGTTTTTGTTTGTCCACCCGCCTCTTGAGGATTGACCACAAGTTCTCAATGGGATTAAGGTCTGGGGAGTTTCCTGGCCAAGGACCCAAAATATCGATGTTTTGTTCCCCGAGCCACTTAGTTATCACTTTTGCCTTATGGCAAAGTGCTCCATCATGCTGGAAAAGACATTGTTCGTCACCAAACTGTTCCTGGATGGTTGGGAGAAGTTGCTCTCAGAGGATATGTTGGTACCATTCTTTATTCATGGCTGTGTCTTAGGCTAAATTGTGAGTGAGCCCACTCCCTTGGCTGAGAAGCAACCCCACACATGAATGGTCTCAGGATGCTTTACTGTTGGCATGACACAAGACTGATGGTAGCGATCACCTTGTCTTCTCCGGACAAGCTTTTTTCCAGATGCCCCAAACAATTGGAAAGGGGATTCATCAGAGAAAATGACTTCATCCCAGTCCTCAGCAGTCCAATCCCTGTACTTTTTGCATAATATCAGTATGTCTCTGATATTTTTCCTGGAGAGAAGTGGCTTCTTTGCTGCCCTTCTTGACACAAGACCATCCTCCAAAAGTCTTTGCCTCACTGTGCGTGCAGATGCACTCACACCTGCCTGCTGCCATTCCTGAGCAAGCTCTGTACTAGTGGTGCCCCGATCCCACAGCTGAATCAACTTTAGGAGACGGTCCTGGCGCTTGCTAGACTTTCTTGGGCGCCTTGAAGCCTTCTTCACAACAAAATAACCGCTCTCCTTGAAGTTCTTGATGATCCGATAAATGGTTGATTTAGGTGCAATCTTATTGGCAGCAATATCCTTGCCTGTGAAGCCTTTTTTTGTGCAAAGCAATGATGACGGCACGTGTTTCCTTGCAGGTAACCATGGTTGACAGAGGAAGAACAATGATTCCAAGCACCAGCCTCCTTTTGAAGCTTCCAGTCTGTTATTCGAACTCAATCAGCATGACAGAATGATCACCAGCCTTGTCCTCATCAACACTCACACCTGTGTTAACGAGAGAATCACTGACATGATGTCAGCTGGTCCTTTTGTGGCAAGGCTGAAATGCAGTGGAAATGCTTTTTGGGGGGGTTCAGTTCATATGCATCTCAAAGAGGTTCAATGAATTGCAATTCATCTGATCACTCTTCATAATATTCTGGAGTACATGCAAATTGCCATCATACAAACTGAGGCAGCAGACTTTGTGAAAATGTATATTTGTGTCATTCTCAAAACTTTGGCCACAACTTTATATTGCGTGTATTTATGTTTGTTTTGTTTTATATTTTGTGTGTTTTATTAAATGCTCCTTCATAAAAGAGACACTCAATGGTGACTCCCTGATTACATAAAGGTAAATAGAAAATTAATTAGGCTATTGTATCACCAAGACTTATTATAAATCATTTATACTGTGCTTACCTCTTCTTTGGGATAGGGGGCAGCATTTTCACTTTTGGATGAAAAGCATGCCCAGAGTAAACTGCCTCCTACTCAGTCCCAGATGCTAATATATGCATATTACTATTAGTGTTGGATAGAAAACACTCTGAAGTTTCTAAAACTGTTTGAATGATGTCTGTGAGTATAACAGAACTCCAAACAGGGAAAAAAGAAAAAAAGAAATCCAAACAGGGAGTGTGAAATCTGATGTTTGTAGTTTTTGAACTCAGCCCCTATCGAATACACAGTGGGATATGGGTCATGTTGCACTTCCTAAGGCTTCCACTAGATGTCAACCGTCTTTAGAACGTTGTTTCAGGCTTCTACTATAAAGGATGGGAGCTATTTGAGTCAGTGGTCTGGCAGAGTGCCTTGGCAGAGTGCCTTGGGCTTGTGACGCGCTGTCACAAGCCCAAGCTCTCGTTCCATTGCTTTTCTACAGACAATGTAATTCTCCGGTTGGAACATTTATGATAAAAACATACTAAAGATTGATTCTATACTTAGTTTGACAAGTTTCTACGACCTGTGATATAACATTTGGACTTTTCGCCTGACGTTCGGACGCATAATTTGTAACTTATTATGTACATAATGTTTCTGCCACCGTGTCTTATGGCAGAAAAGAGCTTCTGGATATCAGGACAGAGATCACTCACCTTGGATTAGACAAAGAGCTTCTGGATATCAGGACAGCGATCACTCACCTCGGATTAGACAAAGAGCTTCTGGATATCAGGACAGCGATCACTCACCTTGGATTAGACAAAGAGCTTCTGGATATCAGGACAGAGATCACTCACCTCGGATTAGACAAAGAGCTTCTGGATTTCAGGACAGCGATCACTCACCTTGGATTAGACAAAGAGCTTCTGGATATCAGGACAGAGATCACTCACCTCGGATTAGACAAAGAGCTTCTGGATTTCAGGACAGCGATCACTCACCTCGGATTAGACTAAGACCTTCTGGATATCAGGACAGCGATCACTCACCTCGGATTAGACTAAGAGCTTCTGGATATCAGGACAGCGATCACTCACCTCGGAATAGAGAAATACTTTTTCTTCAAAAATGTTCTTCAGACACCCGACAAGGCCGAAATCCCCGTCATTGGCAAGAGAAAGAGACACGGGTATAGAGGACACCGGGCGGGGTGCCTCGTGAGAAAGAGACACGGGTATAGAGGACACAGGGTGGGGTGCATCGTGAGAAAGAGACACGGGTATAGAGGACACAGGGCGGGGTGCCTCGTGAGAAAGAGACACGGGTATAGAGGACACAGGGCGGGGTTCCTCGTGAGAAAGAGACACGGGTATAGAGGACACAGGGCGGGGTTCCTCGTGAGAAAGAGACACGGGTATAGAGGACACAGGGCGCGGTGCCTCATAAGGATCCGCCGACAGGGAAATCTGCCCTTACCATCAATATTACTTGCCAACATACAATCATTGACAATAAATTAGATGAAGTACGATGTGCCCCACCCCCACGGTGCCCCATGAGGCCAGTGTGCTAGGACTACTTTACCCATGAGGCAACAGTGTTAGGACTACTTTACCCATGAGGCCAGTGTGTTAGGTCTACTTTACCCATGAGGCCAGTGTGTTAGGTCTACTTTACCCATGAGGCCAGTGTGTTAGGTCTACTTTACCCATGAGGCCAGTGTGTTAGGTCTACTTTACCCATGAAGCCAGTGTGTTAGGACTACTTTACCCATGAGGCCAGTGTAGGACAAGAGGCAGGCTGCGTAGTTGTCCTGTTTGCAGCCGCTGGCAAAGTGTTCTGAGGGCTGACAGTCGTACTGGAACTGGGCCCAGCGGGACCTGGGTGGGGGACACAAGACAACAACCATCATTCTCTATCTCCCCTTCCTCCCCTGTCTCCTCTGTCCTCTGTCCATTCCCTGTCTCCTTTCCCTCCCCTGTCTCCTCTTCCTCCTCTGACTGCCAGTCTGACAGGAGTAAGTTAAAAATCTAAGGGACTGAGACTGGGTATCTACTGGGCTGATGTATGGAACAGTACTGAGATGAGCCATAGCAAGGATCGTTTGTTTGATTTAGAATTTGGCCTCACTGCTATTATCATGACAGAAATGCATTGAATAACATATTAATCTCTAAACAGATGGACATAGTGTGTAGCTGTTACATGCACCTCTGGGAAGAGGGAACGCTACTCCCTGCAACAACTCAACTTCCCGTGGAGGTAAAGAGGTATGGGGCTGTAGGTGGAGGTAAAGAGGTATGTGACTGTAGGTGGAGGTAAAGAGGTATGTGACTGTAGGTGGAGGTAAAGAGGTATGTGACTGTAGGTGGAGGTATAGAGGTATGTGACTGTAGGTGGAGGTATGGGACTGTAGGTGGAGGTATAGAGGTATGGGACTGTAGGTGGAGGTAAAGAGGTATGGGACTGTAGGTGGAGGTAAAGAGGTATGGGACTGTAGGTGGAGGTATAGAGGTATGGGACTGTAGGTGGAGGTATAGAGGTATGTGACTGTAGGTGGAGGTAAAGAGGTATGGGACTGTAGGTGGAGGTAAAGAGGTATGGGACTGTAGGTGGAGGTATAGAGGTATGGGACTGTAGGTGGAGGTAAAGAGGTATGGGACTGTAGGCGGAGGGATGTGACTGTAGGTGGAGGTATAGAGGTATGGGACTGTAGGTGGAGGTATGGGACTGTAGGTGGAGGTAAAGAGGTATGGGACTGTAGGTGGAGGTAAAGAGGTATGGGACTGTAGGTGGAGGTAAAGAGGTATGGGACTGTAGGTAGAGGTAAAGAGGTATGGGACTGTAGGTGGAGGTATAGAGGTATGTGACTGTAGGTGGAGGTAAAGAGGTATGGGACTGTAGGTGGAGGTAAAGAGGTATGGGACTGTAGGTGGAGGTAAAGAGGTATGGTACTATAGGTGGAGGTATAGAGGTATGGGACTGTAGGTGGAGGTAAAGAGGTATGGGACTGTAGGTGGAGGTATGGGACTGTAGGTGGAGGTAAAGAGGTATGTGACTGTAGGTGGAGGTATGGGACTGTAGGTGGAGGTAAAGAGGTATGGGACTGTAGGTGGAGGTATGGGACTGTAGGTGGAGGTAAAGAGGTATGGAACTGTAGGTGGAGGTATGGGACTGTAGGTGGAGGTAAAGAGGTATGTGACTGTAGGTGTGAGTAAGGATGACAAAAGGCAGAGAATTTACCGTTTACAGGGAATTTATTCCATCACACGTTAATTTTTGGAAAAAGGGGCTGGACGGAACCAAAGAAAATAAAGTAAATATCAAACCCCCCACTCCTACCTTACCTGCCTACCCACTACTTACCTAACTAGCACCACCTGGTGCCCTAACCAAAATACAGGGGGTGGTCCGCCCAGGTCTTACCTAGTGTGCCTAGACAGTGAATATACTACGGGTATATGTATGCCCGCAGGCCTCTTGCCTAAGCACTCCCTAGGTGCCTTCCCCTTCCCCCCGGGAACAAATGAAACAGGATAATCCAAACGCAATTAAACAATTTCAAGAATGAAAAACACAGTTCTATTGTTCACACATACTTCAGATCAGCAGCTACAAAAAATGGATAACAAAACCTGTCTCTCAGCCACAACCAAGACATATCAAGCATCAGCCTTATTTCCCTTTTCTGAGCAACAGAACACTGGTTCATATAATAGCTTCAGAAGGAGTTGGTAATTGAAGACAGCTGTTTCTGACGAGAGGGCGGGGTCAGCTCCAATCATCAATGGGGCTGACCAATCAGCTGCTACCCCAGATTGAGATGCAGCCCTACCATCTTCTAATTCAGATTGAGACACAGCCCTCCAATCTTCCTCCCCATATTGAGACACAGCCCTACCATCTTCTAATCCAGATTGAGACGCAGCCCTCCAATCTTCCACCCCATATTGAGACACAGCCCTACCATCTTCTAATCCAGATTGAGACGCAGCCCTCCAATCTTCCACCCCATATTGAGACACAGCCCTACCATCTTCTACCCCAGATTGAGACGCAGCCCTTACCATCTTCCACCCCATATTGAGACACAGCCCTACCATCTTCTATCCAGATTGAGATGCAGCACTACCATCTTCTACCCCAGATTGAGACACAGCCCTACCATCTTCCCGTGCAGATTGAGACGCAGCCTCTAACATCTTCCCCTGCAGATTGAGACACAGCCCTACCATATTCTACCCCAGATTGAGATGCAGCCCTACCATCTTCCCTTGCAGATTGAAACGCAGCCCTACCATCTTCATCCAGATTGAGATGCAGCCCTACCATCTTCCCTTGCATTTGAGACACAGCCCTACCATCTTCCCCTGCAGATTGAGACACAGCCCTACCAGCCCTACAATCTTCCCCTGCAGATTGAGATGCAGCCCTACCAGGCCCACCATCTTCCCCTGCAGATTGAAACACAGCCCTACCAGCCCTACCGTCTTCCCCTGCAGATTGAGACACAGCCCTACCATTTTCCCCTGCAGATTGAGACACAGCCCTACCATCTTCCCCTGCAGATTGAAACACAGCCCTACCAGCCCTACCGTCTTCCCCTGCAGATTGAGACACAGCCCTACCATTTTCCCCTGCAGATTGAGACACAGCCCTACCATCTTCCCCTGCAGATTGAGACACAGCCCTACCATCTTCCCCTGCAGATTGAGACACAGCCCTACCATCTTCTACCCCAGATTGAGACACAGCCCTACCGTCTTCCTCTGCAGATTGAGACACAGCCCTACCGTCTTCCCCTGCATATTGAGACACAGCCTTAACATCTTCCCCTGCAGATTGAGACACAGCCCTACCATTTTCCCCTGCAGATTGAGACACAGCCCTACCATCTTCCCCTGCAGATTGAGACACAGCCCTACCAGCCCTACCATCTTCCCCTGCAGATTGAGACACAGCCCTACCATCTTCCCCTGCTGATTGAGACACAGCCCTACCATCTTCTACCCCAGATTGAGACACAGCCTTAACATCTTCCCCTGCAGATTGAGACACAGCCCTACCGTCTTCCGCTGCAGATTGAGACACAGCCCTACCGTCTTCCCCTGCAGATTGAGACGCAGCCCTACCATCTTCCCCTAGCAGATTGAGACACAGCCCTACCAGCCCTACCATCTTCTAACCAGATTGAGATGCAGCCCTACCATCTTCTAACCATATTGAGATGCAGCCCTACCATCTTCTAATTCAGATTGAGACACAGCCCTCCAATCTTCCTCCCCATATTGAGACACAGCCCTACCATCTTCTAATCCAGATTGAGACGCAGCCCTCCAATCTTCCTCCCCATATTGAGACACAGCCCTACCATCTGCTACCCCAGATTGAGATGCATCCCTACCATCTTCTACCCCAGATTGAGATGCAGCCCTACCATCTGCTACCCCAGATTGAGATGCAGCCCTACCATCTTCTAATTCAGATTGAGACGCAGCCCTACCATCTTCCTCCCCATATTGAGACAAAGCCCTACCATCTTCTATCCAGATTGAGATGCAGCACTACCATCTTCTACCCCAGATTGAGATGCAGCCCTACCATCTCCCCTTGCAGATTGAGACGCAGCCCTACCATCTTCATCCAGATTGAGATGCAGCCCTACCATCTTCCCTTGCATTTGAGACACAGCCCTACCATCTTCCCCTGCAGATTGAGACACAGCCCTACCAGCCCTACAATCTTCCCCTGCAGATTGAAACGCAGCCCTACCATCTTCATCCAGATTGAGATGCAGCCCTACCATCTTCCCTTTCATTTGAGACACAGCCCTACCACCTTCCCCTGCAGATTGAGACATAGCCCTACCATCTTCCACCCCATATTGAGACACAGCCCTACCATCTTCTATCCAGATTGAGATGCATCCCTACCATCTTCTACCCCAGATTGAGATGCAGCCCTACCATCTGCTACCCCAGATTGAGATGCAGCCCTACCATCTTCTAATTCAGATTGAGACGCAGCCCTACCATCTTCCTCCCCATATTGAGACAAAGCCCTACCATCTTCTATCCAGATTGAGATGCAGCACTACCATCTTCTACCCCAGATTGAGATGCAGCCCTACCATCTCCCCTTGCAGATTGAGACGCAGCCCTACCATCTTCATCCAGATTGAGATGCAGCCCTACCATCTTCCCTTGCATTTGAGACACAGCCCTACCATCTTCCCCTGCAGATTGAGACACAGCCCTACCAGCCCTACAATCTTCCCCTGCAGATTGAAACGCAGCCCTACCATCTTCATCCAGATTGAGATGCAGCCCTACCATCTTCCCTTTCATTTGAGACACAGCCCTACCACCTTCCCCTGCAGATTGAGACATAGCCCTACCATCTTCCACCCCATATTGAGACACAGCCCTACCATCTTCTATCCAGATTGAGATGCAGCACTACCATCTTCTACCCCAGATTGAGACACAGCCCTACCATCTTCCCCTGCATATTGAGACGCAGCCTTAACATCTTCCCCTGCAGATTGAGACACAGCCCTACCATATTCTACCCCAGATTGAGATGCAGCCCTACCATCTTCCCTTGCAGATTGAGACGCAGCCCTACCATCTTCATCCAGATTGAGATGCAGCCCTACCATCTTCCCTTGCATTTGAGACACAGCCCTACCATCTTCCCCTGCAGATTGAGACACAGCCCTACCAGCCCTACAATCTTCCCCTGCAGATTGAGACGCAGCCCTACCATCTTCCACCCCATATTGAGACACAGCCCTACCATCTTCTACCCCAGATTGAGACACAGCCCTACCATCTTCTACTCCAGATTGAGACACAGCCCTACCATCTTCTATCCAGATTGAGATGCAGCACTACCATCTTCTACCCCAGATTGAGACACAGCCCTACCATCTTCCCGTGCAGATTGAGACGCAGCCTCTAACATCTTCCCCTGCAGATTGAGACACAGCCCTACCATATTCTACCCCAGATTGAGATGCAGCCCTACCATCTTCCCTTGCAGATTGAAACGCAGCCCTACCATCTTCATCCAGATTGAGATGCAGCCCTACCATCTTCCCTTGCATTTGAGACACAGCCCTACCATCTTCCCCTGCAGATTGAGACACAGCCCTACCAGCCATACCGTCTTCCCCTGCAGATTGAGACACAGCCCTACCATTTTCCCCTGCAGATTGAGACACAACCCTACCATCTTCCCCTGCAGATTGAGACACAGCCCTACCAGCCCTACCATCTTCCCCTGCAGATTGAGACACAGCCCTACCGTCTTCCTTTGCAGATTGAGACACAGCCCTAACATCTTCCCCTGCAGATTGAGACACAGCCCTACCGTCTTCCCCTGCAGATTGAGACACAGCCCTAACATCTTCCCCTGCAGATTGAGACACAGCCCTACCGTCTTCCCCTGCATATTGAGACACAGCCCTACCGTCTTCCCCTGCAGATTGAGACACAGCCCTACCGTCTTCCCCTAGCAGATTGAGACGCAGCCCTACCATCTTCCCCTGCAGATTGAGACGCAGCCCTACCATCTCCCCCTAGCAGATTGAGACACAGCCCTACCAGCCCTACCATCTCCTAACCAGATTGAGATGCAGCCCTACCATCTTCTAACCATATTGAGATGCAGCCCTACCATCTTCTAACCATATTGAGATGCAGCCCTACCATCTGCTACCCCAGATTGAGATGCAGCCCTACCATCTGCTACCCCAGATTGAGATGCAGCCCTACCATCTTCTAATCCATATTGAGATGCAGCCCTACCATCTTCTAATCCATATTGAGATGCAGCCCTACCATCTTCTAATCCATATTGAGATGCAGCCCTACCATTTGCTACTCCATATTGAGACGCAGCCCTACCATTTTACACCCCATATTTAGACGCAGCCCTACCATCTTCTAACCATATTGAGATGCAGCCCTACCATCTGCTACCCCAGATTGAGATGCAGCCCTACCATCTTCTAATTCAGATTGAGACACAGCCCTCCAATCTTCCTCCCCATATTGAGACACAGCCCTACCATCTTCTAATCCAGATTGAGACGCAGCCCTACCATCTTCCACCCCATATTGAGACACAGCCCTACCATCTTCTATCCAGATTGAGATGCAGCACTACCATCTTCTACCCCAGATTGAGACACAGCCCTACCATCTTCCCCTGCATATTGAGACGCAGCCCTAACATCTTCCCCTGCAGATTGAGACACAGCCCTACCATATTCTACCCCAGATTGAGATGCAGCTCTACCATCTTCCCTTGCAGATTGAGACGCAGCCCTACCATCTTCATCCTTATTGAGATGCAGCCCTACCATCTTCCCTTGCATTTGAGACACAGCCCTACCATCTTCCCCTGCAGATTGAGACACAGCCCTACCAGCCCTACAATCTTCCCCTGCAGATTGAGATGCAGCCCTACCAGCCCTACCATCTTCCCCTGCAGATTGAGACACAGCCCTACCAGCCCTACCATCTTCCCCTGCAGATTGAGATGCAGCCCTTCCAGCCCTACCATTTTCTACTCCAGATTGAAACACATCCCTACCATCTTCTACTCCAGATTGAGACACAGCCCTGCCATCTTCTACTCCAGATTGAGACACAGCCCTACCATCTTCTACTCCAGATTGAGACACAGCCCTACCACCCTACCGTCTTCCCCTGCAGATTGAGACACAGCCCTACCATTTTCCCCTGCAGATTGAGACACAGCCCTACCAGCCCTACAATCTTCCCCTGCAGATTGAGATGCAGCCCTACCAGCCCTACCATTTTCCCCTGCAGATTGAGACACAGCCCTACCAGCCCTACCATCTTCCCCTGCAGATTGAGACACAGCCCTACCATCTTCCCCTGCTGATTGAGACACAGCCCTACCATCTTCTACCCCAGATTGAGACACAGCCCTACCGTCTTCCCCTGCAGATTGAGACACAGCCCTACCATCTTCCCCTGCAGATTGAGACACAGCCCTACCAGCCCTACCATCTTCTACCCCAGATAAAGACACAGCCCTACCATCTTCCCCTGCAGATTGAGATGCAGCCCTACCAGCCCTACCATCTTCCCCAGCAGATTGACATGCAGCCCTACCAGCCCTACCATCTTCCCCTGCAGATTGAGGTGCAGCCCTTCCAGCCCTACCATCTTCCCCTGCAGATTGAGACACAGCCCTACCAGCCCTACCATCTTCCCCTGCAGATTGAGACACAGCCCTACCATCTTCTACCCCAGATTGAGACACAGCCCTACCATTTTCCCCTGCAGATTGAGACGCAGCCCTACCATTTTCCCCTGCAGATTGAGACACAGCCCTACCATCTTCTACCCCAGATTGAGACACAGCCCTACCATTTTCCCCTGCAGATTGAGACACAGCCCTACCATCTTCTACCTCAGAATGAGACACAGCCCTACCATTTTCCCCTGCAGATTGAGACGCAGCCCTACCATTTTCCCCTTCAGATTGAGACGCAGCCCTACCATCTTCTACCCCAGATTGAGACACTGCCCTACCATTTTCCCCCTGCAGATTGAGACGCAGCCCTACCATCTTCTACCCCAGATTGAGACACAGCCCTACCGTCTTCCCCTGCAGATTGAGACACAGCCCTAACATCTTCCCCTGCAGATTGAGACACAGCCCTAACGTCTTCCCCTGCAGATTGAGACACAGCCCTACCACCCTACCATCTTCCCCTGCAGATTGAGACACAGCCCTACCACCCTACCATCTTCCCCTGCAGATTGAGACGCAGCCCTACCATCTTCCCCTAGCAGATTGAGACACAGCCCTACCAGCCCTACCATCTTCCCCAGCAGATTGAGGTGCAGCCCTTCCAGCCCTACCATCTTCCCCTGCAGATTGAGACACAGGCCTACCAGCCCTACCATCTTCCCCTGCAGATTGAGACACAGCCCTACCATCTTCTACCCCAGATTGAGACACAGCCCTACCATTTTCCCCTGCCGATTGAGACGCAGCCCTACCATTTTCCCCTGCAGATTGAGACACAGCCCTACCATCTTCTACCCCAGATTGAGACACAGCCCTACCATTTTCCCCTGCAGATTGAGACACAGCCCTACCATCTTCTACCCCAGATTGAGATACAGCCCTACCATTTTCCCCTGCAGATTGAGACACAGCCCTACCATCTTCTACCCCAGATTGAGACACAGCCCTACCATTTTCCCCTGCAGATTGAGACGCAGCCCTACCATTTTCCCCTGCAGATTGAGACGCAGCCCTACCATCTTCCCCTGCAGATTGAGACGCAGCCCTACCATTTTCCCCTGCAGATTGAGACGCAGCCCTACCATCTTCTACCCCAGATTGAGACACAGCCCTACCATTTTCCCCTTCGGATTGAGACGCAGCCCTACCATTTCCCCTGCAGATTGAGACGCAGCCCTACCATCTTCCCCTGCAGATTGAGACGCAGCCCTACCATTTTCCCCTGCAGATTGAGACGCAGCCCTACCATTTTCCCCTGCAGATTGAGACACAGCCCTACCATTTTCCCCTGCAGATTGAGACGCAGCCCTACCATTTTCCCCTGCAGATTGAGACGCAGCCCTACCATTTTCCCCTGCAGATTGAGACGCAGCCCTACCATTTTCCCCTGCAGATTGAGACGCAGCCCTACCATTTTCCCCTGCAGATTGAGACGCAGCCCTACCATTTTCCCCTGCAGATTGAGACGCAGCCCATGCAAAAATACGACTATTTCTACCTTAAATTGAATGATTTTGATGGGGATTTTTTGCTAATTACATTTCTTGGGGCTCGGACATCGACTCTAGGTCATATTTTCCAACTGGAGTAAGATTGGCGACCTGCACACTGTGGAGCCCAGGGCCTTTGGTCCCTTCATCCCTCTAACCCAGGGCCTTTGGTCCCTTCATCCCTCTAACCCAGGGCCTTTGGTCCATTCATCCCTCTAACCCAGGGACTTTGGTCCATTCATCCCTCTAACACAGGGTTTTTAGTCCATTCATCCCTCTAACCCAGGGCCTTTGGTCCCTTCATCCCTCTAGAACAGGGCCGTTGGTCCCTTCATCCCTCTAGAACAGGGCTGTTGGTCCCTTCATCCCTCTAGAACAGGGCCTTTGGTCCCTCCATCCCTCTAGAACAGGGCCGTTGGTCCCTTCATCCCTCTAACCCAGGGCCTTTGGTCCCTTCATCCCTCTAGAACAGGGCCTTTGGTCCCTTCATCCCTCTAACCCAGGGACTTTGGTCCATTCATCCCTCTAACCCAGGGACTTTGGTCCATTCATCCCTCTAACACAGGGCTTTTAGTCCATTCATCCCTCTAACCCAGGGCCTTTGGTCCCTTCATCCCTCTAGAACAGGGCCTTTGGTCCCTTCATCCCTCTAACCCAGGGACTTTGGTCCATTCATCCCTCTAACCCAGGGACTTTGGTCCATTCATCCCTCTAACACAGGGCTTTTAGTCCATTCATCCCTCTAACCCAGGGCCTTTGGTCCCTTCATCCCTCTAGAACAGGGCCGTTGGTCCCTTCATCCCTCTAACCCAGGGCCTTTGGTCCCTTCATCCCTCTAGAACAGGGCCTTTGGTCCCTTCATCCCTCTAGAACAGGGCTTTTAGTCCATTCATCCCTCTAACCCAGGGCCTTTGGCCCCTTCATCCCTCTAGAACAGGGCCTTTGGTCCCTTCATCCCTCTAGAACAGGGCCTTTTGTCCCTTCATCCCTCTAGAACAGGGCCTTTGGTCCCTTCATCCCTCTAGAACAGGGCCTTTGGTCCCTTCATCCCTCTAGAACAGGGCCGATTTGTCCCTTCATCCCTCTAGAACAGGGCCTTTGGTCCCTTCATCCCTCTAACCCAGGGCCTTTGGTCCCTTCATCCCTCTAGAACAGGGCCTTTGGTCCCTTCATCCCTCTAGAACAGGGCCGATTTGTCCCTTCATCCCTCTAGAACAGGGCCGTTGGTCCCTTCATCCCTCTAACCCAGGGCCTTTGGTCCCTTCATCCCTCTAACCCAGGGCCTTTGGTCCATTCATCCCTCTAACACAGGGCTTTTAGTTTATTCATCCCTCTAACCCAGGGCCTTTGGTCCATTCATCCCTCTAGAACGTGCAGAATAATACACACACGCACGCACGCACACACACACACAGTGGCCTGGCGCAGCAGAGTAATGCCTGATCGATCGACATGACATATAACTTTTGTCTTCCTGACATCTGAAGAGGTACTAGATTAAACACTGGAGCCTATGTTCTGTCAGAGGAGAGAGAGAAAGAGAGAGAGGAGAGAGACTGTGTTGCTATCAGAGGAGAGAGAGAAAGAGAGAGAGGAGAGAGACTGTGTTGCTGTCAGAGGAGAGAGAGAAAGAGAGAGAGGAGAGAGACTGTTGCTGTCAGAGGAGAGAGAAAAAGAGAGAGAGGAGAGAGACTGTTGCTGTCAGAGGAGAGGAGAGAGGAGAGAGACTGTTGCTGTCAGAGGAGAGGAGAGAGGAGAGAGACTGTTGCTGTCAGAGGAGAGAGAAAAAGAGAGAGAGGAGAGAGACTGTTGCTGTCAGAGGAGAGGAGAGAGGAGAGAGACTGTTGCTGTCAGAGGAGAGAGAGAAAGAGAGAGAGGAGAGAGACTGTTGCTGTCAGAGGAGAGAGAAAAAGAGAGAGAGGAGAGAGACTGTTGCTGTCAGAGGAGAGGAGAGAGGAGAGAGACTGTTGCTGTCAGAGGAGAGAGAGAAAGAGAGAGAGGAGAGAGACTGTGTTGCTGTCAGAGGAGAGAGAGAAAGAGAGAGAGGAGAGAGACTGTGTTGCTATCAGAGGAGAGAGAGAAAGAGAGAGAGGAGAGAGACTGTGTTGCTGTCAGATGAGAGAGAGAAAGAGAGAGAGGAGAGAGACTGTGTTGCTGTCAGAGGAGAGAGAGAAAGAGAGAGAGGAGAGAGACTGTGTTGCTGTCAGATGAGAGAGAGAAAGAGAGAGAGGAGAGAGACTGTGTTGCTGTCAGAGGAGAGAGAGAAAGAGAGAGAGGAGAGAGACTGTGTTGCTGTCAGATGAGAGAGCGAAAGAAAGAAAGAGAGGAGAGAGACTGTGTTGCTGTCAGATGAGAGAGAGAAAGAAAGAAAGAGAGAGACTGTGTTGCTGTCAGAGGAGAGAGAGAGAGAAAGAGAGAGAGGAGAGAGACTGTGTTGCTGTCAGAGGAGAGAGAGAAAGAGAGAGAGGAGAGAGACTGTTCTGTCAGAGGAGAGAGAGAGGAGAGAGACTGTGTTGCTATCAGAGGAGAGAGAGAGAGACTTGTGTTTCTGTCAGAGGAGAGAGAGAGAGGAGAGAGACTGTGTTGCTATCAGAGGAGAGAGAGAAAGAGAGAGAGGAGAGAGACTATTCTGTCAGAGGAGAGAGAGAGAGACTTGTGTTTCTGTCAGAGGAGAGAGAGAGAGAGAGAAAGAGAGAGAGAATTGACCTATCCAGCTAACATATCACATTTAAATTATGTTAGAAAACTTAAGACAAATAAGAATAATGAAAAATGGTTTGGTGAAGAATGTAAAAACCTCAGAAGGAAATCTATCCAACCAAAAACACAGAGATCCATAAACCCTGAGCCTACTCCTTCACTATGGTGAATCACTAAAACAGAAATACACTACGGATAAAAGAAGGAACAGCACGACAGAAAACAGTTGATCCATAGAATCAATTAATTTCTGGGAAAATTGGAAAACAAAACAAACAACAACACGAAGAGTTCTCTTCTCCAACCTTTTGGACATGTAACAAAGAACCAAGATGAAAAACAAGTACGTGATCAGTTACAAACCTTAGAATCAACTATTAAAGACTACCAGAACACAGTGGACTATCCAATTACATCAGATGAACTACAGGACAAAATACAAACCCTCCAACCCAAAAAAAGGCCTGTGGTGTTGATGGTATCCTAAATAAAATGATAAAATATACAGACCACAAATTCAAAATAGGCTATTCTTAAACTCTTCAACATTATCCTTAGTTCTGGCATCTCCCCCAATATTTGGAACCAAGGACTGATCACCCCAATCCACAAAAGTGGAGACAAATTTCACCCAAATAACTACCGTGGGATATGTGTCAACAGTAACCTTGGGAAAATCCTCTGAATTATCATTAACAGCAGACTCATACATTTCCTCAGTTAAAACAATGTAATGAGCCAAAGTCAAATGGGTTCTAAATGACACACCAACCAAAACAAAGGCAAAGTCTTCTCGTGCTTTGTTGATTTCAAAAAAGCTTTAGACTCAATTTGGCATGAGGGTCTGCTATACACATTGATGGAAAGTGGTGTTTGGTAGAAAACATACAACATTATATACCTGTACTTTGGCCTAAACATCAGCGCCACAGGTAACTTCCACAAAGCTGTGAACAATCTGGTAGAAGGCCCTTCTTGCCTTGTCTCTGCCATCAAAAGGAACATTGAATTCAACATACCAATTAGGATCTGGCTAAAAAAATACTTGAATCAGTTATAGAACCCATTGCCCTTTATGATTGTGAGGTCTGGGGTCCGATCACCAACCAAGAATGGGACAATAACCTAAATGAGACTCTGCATGCAGAATTCTGCTAAAATATACTTATTGTACAACGCAAACACCCACACAATGCAGAGCAGAATTTTACCCGAAAATCCAGTAAAGAGCCGTTAAATTCTACAACCACCTAAAAGGAAGTGATGTCCACACATTCCGTAACAAAGCCATCACCTACAGAGAGATTAACCTAGAGAAGAGCCCCCTAAGCAAGTTGGTCCTGGGGCTCTGTTCACAAACACAAACAGACCCCACAGAGCCCCAGGACAGCAACACAATTAGACCCAACCAAATTATAAGAACGCTAAAAACTATTTCATACACTGGAAAGAATCAACAAAAAAACAGAGCAAACTAGAATGCTATTTGGCCCTAAACAGAGAGTACACAGCGGCAGAATACCTGACCCCTGTGACTGACCCAAACTTAAAGAAAGCTTTGACTATGTACAGAATCAGTGAGCAGAGCCTTGCTATTGAGAAAGGCCGCCGTAGACAGACCTGGCTCTCAAGAGAAGACAGGCTATGTGCACACTGCCCACAAAATGAGGTGGAAACGGAGCTGCACTTCCTAACCTCCTGTCCAATGTATGACCATATTAGAGACACATATTTCCCTCAGATTACACAGATCCACAAAGAATTAGAAAATAAACCCAATTTTGATAAACTCCCATATATATTGGGCAAAATATTGTAGTGTGCATCACAGCAGAAAGATTTGTGGCCCGTTGCCACAAGAAAAGGGCAAACAATGAATACAACATTGTAAATGCTACAGTGGCAAGAAAAAGTATGTGAACCCTTTGGAATTACCTGGATTTCTGCATAAATTGGTCGTCAAATTTGATCTGATCACGATAGACAAACACAGTGTACTTAAACTAATAACATGCAAAATATTGTATTTTTCTTATCTATATTGAGTACATAATTTTAACATTCACAGTGTAGGTTGGAAAAAGTATGTGATCCCCCTAGGCTAATGACTTTTCCAAAAGCTAATTGGAGTCAGGAGTCAGCTAACCTGCAGTCCAATCAATGAGATGAGATTGGAGATGGTTAGAGCTGCCCTGAAATATAAAAAACACTCACAGAATTTGAGTTTGCTTGCCTGATGTGAACCATGTCTCGAACAAGAGATCTCAGAAGACCAAAGATTAAGAATTGTTGACTTGCATAAAGCTTAAAAGGGTTACAAAAGTATCTCTAAAAGCCTTGATGTAAGGTAAGACAAACTGTCTATAAATGGAGAAAGTTAATTTATAGCTACTCTCTCTAGGAGTGGCTGTCCTGCAAATATGACTGTAAGAGCACAGCACATAATGCTCAATGAGTTTAGCTGACACTCTAGGATTCTTCATAAAGACTTACAGAAATCTCTGGAACATGCTAACATCTCTGTTGACGAGTCTACGATACGTTAAACACTAAACAAGAATGGTGTTTATGGGAGGACACCATGGAAGAAGCCACTGCTGACCAAAAAAAACAATTGCTGCACGTCTGAAGTTCGCAAAAGAGCCCCTGGATGTTCCACAGTGCTACTGACAAAATATTATGTGGACAGATGAAACTAAAGATCAGTTGTTTGGAAGGTACACACAAGAATATGTGTGGAGAACAAAATGCACAGCACAGAACACCAAAACCAACTGTAAAGTATGGTGGAGGGAGCATCATGGTTTGGAGCTGCTCTGCTGCCTCAGGGCCTGGACAGTGTCGTGTCTTTGGCCATGCCTACTCTGCTGCCTCAGGGCCTGGACAGTGTCGTGTCTTTGGCCATGCCTACTCTGCTGCCTCAGGGCCTGGACAGTGTCGTGTCTTTGGCCATGCCTACTCTGCTGCCTCAGGGCCTGGACAGTGTCGTGTCTTTGGCCATGCCTGCTCTGCTGCCTCAGGGCCTGGACAGTGTCGTGTCTTTGGCCATGCCTACTCTGCTGCCTCAGGGCCTGGACAGTGTCGTGTCTTTGGCCATGCCTACTCTGCTGCCTCAGGGCCTGGACAGTGTCGTGTCTTTGGCCATGCCTACTCTGCTGCCTCAGGGCCTGGACAGTGTCGTGTCTTTGGCCATGCCTACTCTGCTGCCTCAGGGCCTGGACAGTGTCGTGTCTTTGGCCATGCCTACTCTGCTGCCTCAGGGCCTGGACAGTGTCGTGTCTTTGGCCATGCCTACTCTGCTGCCTCAGGGCCTGGACAGTGTCGTGTCTTTGGCCATGCCTACTCTGCTGCCTCAGGGCCTGGACAGTGTTGTGTCTTTGGCCATGCCTACTCTGCTGCCTCAGGGCCTGGACAGTGTCGTGTCTTTGGCCATGCCTACTCTGCTGCCTCAGGGCCTGGACAGTGTTGTGTCTTTGGCCATGCCTACTCTGCTGCCTCAGGGCCTGGACAGTGTCGTGTCTTTGGCCATGCCTACTCTGCTGCCTCAGGGCCTGGACAGTGTTGTGTCTTTGGCCATGCCTACTCTGCTGCCTCAGGGCCTGGACAGTGTCGTGTCTTTGGCCATGCCTACTCTGCTGCCTCAGGGCCTGGACAGTGTTGTGTCTTTGGCCATGCCTACTCTGCTGCCTCAGGGCCTGGACAGTGTCGTGTCTTTGGCCATGCCTACTCTGCTGCCTCAGGGCCTGGACAGTGTCGTGTCTTTGGCCATGCCTACTCTGCTGCCTCAGGGCCTGGACAGTGTCGTGTCTTTGGCCATGCCTACTCTGCTGCCTCAGGGCCTGGACAGTGTCGTGTCTTTGGCCATGCCTACTCTGCTGCCTCAGGGCCTGGACAGTGTCGTGTCTTTGGCCATGCCTACTCTGCTGCCTCAGGGCCTGGACAGTGTCGTGTCTTTGGCCATGCCTACTCTGCCAGATTAAGTGATATGACATATGACAAAATAATTTCTCCGTAATTAAAATTATTATTATTAAAATTATCTAGAGAGTGGAGCACCACAAAATAATATTTATAGAGCTGTTATCTTCCGAATAAACTCTTAAAGACCTCGTAATATTTTACATCCACTCAATATTAATCTTCATCTTAATTCAGTCTCATCTGAAAGTTGTAAATTCTTGGTTATCTTCACGAACCCTGGCTAACAAGTTGAATCAGCAATATAAAATTGGGTTTAATTTGATTTATTTACTAAATATCTAACTAATCACACAGAATTACACATACACATAATTAAATCATAACTTGATTACAAATTACGTCATAAAGGAAAACGTCCCTAGTGGGCGGAACAGATATGACAGCTTGTTTCACAAAATAATGGGGGCTGGGTTTGAGTGAAAGAGCGGGAAGACTGAGGAACAAAGGGTGAAGCTGTGCTATCATAAATACAGTATCTTATGCTTTCTAAATTACCGCCCATTTGGCAAAGGAAAATGCAATAAATATTTACTCTGAGCTGCGCTTCGGTAGGTTGGTGGTAGATGGAAGGCCGTGTTGCCAAACCAAGTCCTTTGTCCTTTGAAGAATGTCTCTGGTTGTCAATTAGATATGTTGTAGTAACATCGTTGGGTGATAGATGGGATACTCTGTCTGTTCCTTCCTAACCCTCATTGCATCTGCTGTTGCTAACTCAACGGCTAGGAGGTATCACTTCTGTAGTGAATAAGAGTTCAAAGTTCATACCATTCGCAACCAAAGCT